>NC_068982.1:145550216-145551209 GCF_001194135.2 Octopus bimaculoides
TTTATTTTTACTCACACACACACACACACACCCATACACACACACACACACACACACACACACACACACACATATATATATATATATATACATATACGAGGACTGATCTATCTGTATCCGGACTGTTGCCATAATAACGAAGCTAAAGCACGCAGAGTAAAGCCGCTTGGCACAGATTGACTCTGTACGCTGCTGTGCTGGTGCACTAAGTTTTAACGTACTAGCTCACTTCCGCTGTTTAGAGCAGTGATTCGATGGAAGGTATGTAGCGTGTGATCGTCGCATTGAACATTACTGAGAAAGTTGAGCAGAGAATCTACATCAAATTTTGTTAAAAGCTTGGCGATACCCGCTCAGAAGCCTACGCAAAGTTTTCAAAAAGATTTCATCGTTCTGGATACAAACAAGGAGATCTTCTACAACTGAGACCCGAGTGTCTTTATGTTCAGTTGAAAACAGTTTTGGCACAAACTTGGCAGTCACACGTCTCATACCCAAATCTTCAGTGATAATGTACTGGACTGAACCATAATTAATCTGCACATCCTCTGATAATTCACGGATGGTGATGCGACGATTTTCCCTCACGGCTACATGCACATCTGCGATGCTTTTCTCCCAAAACGTTCGTCAATATCGACATTTTTCGGCGATGTTGGAAACGTCTCAACCACATGTGTGCAACTCATGCACTCCACTCCATACAATTTCTGCAACTTTGCGTATGCCTCTCATTACTTATCGCCACAACAACTTTTTCTATCGTGGTCAATGCGACGATCACACGTTACACATTTCTCTTCCAAGCAGTACTGTAAACAGTGAAAGTGAGCTGGAACATTAAAACTTAGTGCACGTACACCGCAGAGCACATAGTCAATCTGTGCCAAGCAGCTTTACACTACGTGCTTTAGTTTCGTTACTATGGTAACAGTCTTGATACTTATTGGTCAGTTCTCGTATATATATATATATATATATATATATATATAT
>NC_068982.1:145551812-145552463 GCF_001194135.2 Octopus bimaculoides
ATGTGTGTATGTGTGTGTGTGTGCATAAACTTGCACTTTGTTGGTTACGACGATGAGTGTTCAAACGGATCCGATAAACGGAACGACAGCCTGCTCGTGAAATTAATATATAAGTGAACTGAGCACCTCACAGACACGTTTATCCTCAATGTAGTCTCGAAGAGATTCAATGTGACACAGAATGTGACCAGGCTGGTCCTCTGAATTACAGGTAAAACTCATTTTTGCCAGCTGAGTGGAATGGAACAACGTGAAATAAAGTTTCTTGTTCAACGAGAAAACGCGCAGTCGTGAATCATACTTAATGCACTAATCACAAAGTCACGCACACTTATGTTATATCTATATTCGTTTCGAACAACTGAGGAAATAAGACATTACTTATAATGTACTTATTTTCTCAGTCTGGTATACATTGTATCGTGGAGGCGCAATGGTCCAGTGGTTAGGGCAGCAGACTTGCGATCGGAGGATCGCGGTTTCGATAACCAGACCGGGCGTTGTGTATGTTTATTGAGCGAAAACACCTAAAGCACCACGAGGTTCCGGCTCGGGGTGGTGGGACTCCTGTTGTACTCTTTCGCCCCAACTTTCTTTCACTATTTCTTCCTGTTTCTTGAGTAACGCTGCGATGGACTGGCGTAGGGGGGG
>NC_068982.1:145552563-145553440 GCF_001194135.2 Octopus bimaculoides
AGTTCCTCCAATAGAGTGGAAAGTAATACGTCGAGAACCACGGCACCTGTATCACATGCACAAGCACTCAATCGCATACCATACACACACACACACACACACACACGCACACACGCACACACACACACACACACACACACACACATATGTATTGATGAAGGAAAATGTTCTCTATGTGGCTTGTGTGTTTTCTGCACTCTGGTTATTATTATTTCTTGTCTACGTTTTGTTTGCAATGTCCTGTACCCAGATATGCACCTATATATACAGGTAGACGTAGGTATGCACACACCTGTACGTATATATTCATATACTCATTTATTATCTGTTTTTACATGACGGAACGCCAGCGTCACCACTGTTGTAAGTAATTTCAACTTTATATTTTCTGACGCTACTCTATCTCTTTCTCTATCACTTTTCCCCCTCTCGTTCTTCCTCTGTTACTACTACGTACCTCTGTTTACCCCTCTCATTCTTCCTTCTGTTACTACTATATCTCTCTCTTCCCCCTCGTACTTCCTTCTTTTACTACTATATTCCTCTCTTTCTCTCGTTGCTCACCTATTCTTCTACTTCCTCCCTTTGTTTCTCCCTCTACCACTCTCTCTCTCTCCCTTACCCCTGCATGGTCACATGCTTCCGGTCAATAATCCTTTTCTTCCTTGGCTATCGCCGAGCAAACACGCGAACTTACTTCGTCCCCACTTTCAAGTTCGTGCCTCACAGCGTTCATATACACATAATTTTTCACGTCTGGCCGCATGGCCGTTTCCGTTTGTTTTCCTGTCTTGTTTTCTTTTCCGTTTGTTTTCCTGTCTTGTTGTTTGTCCGCCACTACATTCCTCCATGACACAGGTTTAATCTGTGTATACAA
>NC_068982.1:145555033-145555744 GCF_001194135.2 Octopus bimaculoides
TATATGATGTCATTGTTCTGTTTTATTTCAAGATTTCTTGCCAATAAAGAGCCGGTTTGTAACCTAGATTCAAGGCGCCTTCTTTGGAATTTCAACATCAATAACTGGGTATTTTTGTATGTATGTATGTATGTATGTATGTATGTGTAGATTTGTATGCTTTATGTGTGTATTATCATGCATATAGTTGTATATCTAGACGTGCTCATATATATTTAAATGATAAACTTTTGGAGAGTTTTACAGATTTTTCCAGTTCCAGAGATGGATAGAATCTGTAGTCTACGAATTAGTTTTCAAGTCAAGCGTGTATATTTGCTTATTTACATCATTATCGCCGTATCAGCTCACCTTTATTCCTCTTGTAGCCACTTTTATTTTACCTCGTGTACTTAATCCTCGGGGTGTAAGTTCAAATCATTTGAATACTACTACATGCTTTCTGTATGGTGCATTTTGGGATCTCACTTGTTGACTCTATGTGTGTGTGTATATGTGTGTGAATGTGTGGGCGCAAGCGTGACTATGTGGTGAGAAGCATGGTTTCGAACTACATGGTCCCGGGTCCATTTCCACTGCATGGTATCTTGGGCGAGTGTCTTCTATGACAGAAAATGAAGGAATCTTGTGTGAGTGTGTGTGGGTGTGTGTGTACGTGTGAATGTGTGTGTATATATATATATATATATATATATTTATATATATATATAT
>NC_068982.1:145555852-145557649 GCF_001194135.2 Octopus bimaculoides
ATATATATGCGTGTGTGTGTGTGTGTGTGTGTGTGTGAATATATTCGTGTGCGTGTGATTTTATATAAGCTTCTTAATCGCACAGTCATAAATGCATTTATTCCTTTTGCATTTAAACCGGCCATATCCGGCCCAAATATTCTACCTATTTGAAATATAAATTGGCCGTGTGTAGCCTCTCACAACTACCCTCCAGCGTCATTCTCATTGAAACACCTCATTGAAACCTCAAAGCTATGAGATAATGCGTCGTTAATATAAAACAATATGAATATATAAGCACTACATTTAGCAGAATAATCTGAACGCAAAATGTTACACACACACACACATACACACATATATTAAACGTGGATATTATCGACAATGTCCTCAACATTTCGGTTAGCTTCATTGTGCGGAACTTCGAGGTCACAGTCAATAATACTCTTGTTTAAGAATAATAAATCTAACGGACCCTTTGAATGCAACTGAATGTGTAAGAAACAGCTTTGAAATAATCCTGTCAAATTTAAGTAGCAACTTTATAGACGGTAATTAATATTGGTTAATGTGGTCAAAGACGGCATTGACCCAGTTGAACCCGACTTTTATCGTAGTTGTCTTCATTCTGAGATGATTTACAAAAAAAAAAAAAAAAGAAAAGAAAGAAAGAAAGAAAGAAAGAAAAGCAGAAGTGACCACCGGTTCCATAATACACTTTATATGCAGATGAACTTTCTGCTTGCATAAGGCTTGCGTGACTTTTTGATTGAACAATAAAATTGCATGTACATGCTTACTTCTGCAGTATGTTGTGTCTTTCTATATAAATGTATGCGCGCGTATATTACATGTGTAGGACATTCGTCTTTTCTTGTTTTTTTTTTTTTTTTACTGCTGTTTTGTTAACAGATGAATTGATTGTTAACATGGGTACAAATCGATGAAATATTTTTCCACGCAGGTATTCGACGTTTTGGAATCCAGTACTTTTATTTTCCCAACCCGGTATCATCAGAACAAAAGAGGAAATCCATAGGATTTCAATGCTAACTCTAAAGTGTCGTTTTACGCATGAAGAAATTTGTACAAGCACATACACATACATAAGCATCTCCATACAGGAACACATATATGCACCCACCCATCCATCCATCTCTCTCTCTATATATCTCTCTTACTCACTTTCTATATATATATATTGTACTTCTCTCTATCTATCTATCTATCTATCTATCTATGTTCAGTAAGCATATGTACATGATTACGCGTTAATATATGCGGTATATATATGTGTGTGTATGCATGTATGTATATATGTATGGATGTATGTATGTATGTATGTATATATGTATGTATGTATGTGTATGCGTGTGTGTGCGCGCGTGTGTGTATATGTGTGCGTGTGTATGTGTATGTGTGTGTGTGCGCGTGCGTAGGCGCATCAACATAGTGTTTGGCGTTTTATTAACGCTTTGCTTGTTGCTACGTTTGTGTGTGAATGATATTTTCAACTAGACAACAGTGAGCATGCTGCTGTTATATCACAAATGAAAACGTAATGGATCTCTTCGCAACCTTGTTTACAATGTTTATTCAAATATAAGTAAATACGACACATACATGTACATAGATAAATGTCCACAGATATCTATCTATCTATCTATCTATCTATCTATCTATCTATCTATCTATATATCTGTCTCCCTTTTCGACCGTCCTATGACCTAAAGCACAAGGGCATGATACATCCTGTCTTCTCTGCGTGCTTATACCAGGCAAAACACATCTATTTGTGTATGTAATGATATATAT
>NC_068982.1:145558393-145559531 GCF_001194135.2 Octopus bimaculoides
TATATATATATATATATATATATATATATCGTGTGTGTGTTTGTGTGCGATGTCTGGCTGTCTTTGTGCGTGAATAGAGCACTTTGCTTCAACAAATAAATAAACTTTAGACGAGTGTATACGTTAATCATTACATTTTTTTTAATCCTTACAAAGTTATACATGAAGTTATAACAGTGACTCAACAACACACAGTCTCGTCAGTGGCATATTGTTAGACACAAAATATGTATATGCAGGCACATGTTTGTGTGTGTGTGCGGAGTGTGCGGGCGTATGTGTTTCATACACATAGGCGTCACACGAGTCACTTTTGCAAGTTTCATTAAATACATAAATATTCTAGACACACACACACACACACACACACACACATTCACATATAAAGATTTCTGCTTCTCCTTTCGCTTCTTTCAATTGTACACCCTCAAGTACATGCACCAGCATAAGTACATGTATATATTTATATATAGGCACGACAACCTGCATGACCAAATACTTAAAGTTTCGTTTTGCCATCACAAGTTCGATCCAATTACGTATCACATTAGCCATGTGTCTCGTAAAGTACCCTGGAGTCGACCCAAGTGAGTGAAGTTGGTTAAATTAAGGGAATCTGCACGTAGTACAGCTGACGTGAGGCCTATTATTTGTTTGTGTGCTTTTGTATAGCGAATATCTATTCATAAACCATCTTGCACACACACACACATACGTATATATAACGGGCTTCTTTTAAGTTTCCATCCACCGACAGGCCATAGTAGAAGACACTTGCTCAAGGTGTTATGCAGTGGGATTGAATCCGGAACCATGTGGCTGGGAGGCAAACTAATTACCGTATGCCCATGTCAATGCCTATTCTTTTATTCGTTTGCTTGTTTCAGTCAGTTGACTGCGGCCATGCTGTAGCACCACCTTTAGTCGAACAAATCGACTCCGGGACTTATTCTTTGTATGCCTAGTACTTATTCTATCGGTTCTTTTGCCGAACCACTAAGTTACGGGGCATGGGATTACGGGGCACTCAAACACGCCAATATCAGTTGTCAAGCGATGGTAGGGGACAAACACAGACACACAAATATATACATACATACATACATACATGTATATATATATATATATATATATATAT
>NC_068982.1:145559891-145560891 GCF_001194135.2 Octopus bimaculoides
ATATATATATATATATATATATATAGATGCCTAGATACATGCATGCAGACATACACTCACACACGCACATACACAGCACACACATACACATCAAACACAAATATATCATTTATTCTCTTTCTTGGTTCATTCATTAGCCTATGCCCATGCTGGAGCACGGCGTAGAAAAGTTTTAATCCACGAGATAGACACCTGTATTTATCATAAGTCTGGAATCTACCGTCTGTCTCAGAGTGGCAGCGAAACGAACGTGGGATGTCAAACAATGGGCGAGACAGCGACACACACAAAAACATGCACACGCACACGCTAACGCCAACACGTACTCACACACATACTCGCACAAACGCACATACCCACACACACACAGTCAAAAACGCACACACACACACACAAATCCAACACGTGTATACCAACGGTCTGTCTGCCGAATTCACTCACTAATCATTCATCAGTCTGGATCTGGAGTAGAAGTTACTTTTCCATACGATGCCACCATGTCGGATTGAACTAAAAACTACGTGATTACGAAGTGGACTTCCTAAAGCCAAAACCATGTCTGCCCATATTTATACATAGGTGTGTATGGGAATGTGTGCGCGTCAAGGTGTGAGTGCGGTATTATCTATATTTTTTATTATATGCTTGTATGTATAGACACGTGGAGTCGCAATGGCCCAGTGGTTAGGGCAGCGGACTCGCTGTCATAGGATCGCGGTTTCGATTCTCAGACCGGGCGTTGTGAGTGTTTATTGAGCGAAAATACCTAAAGCTCCACGAGGCTCCGGCAGGGGATGGTGGGGAACCCTGCTGTACTCTTTCACCACAACTTTCTCTCACTCTTACATCCTGTTTCTGTTGTGCTTGTAATTTAAATGGTCACGCTGAATATCCCCGAGAACTACGTTAAGGGTACACCTGTCTGTGGAGTGCTCAGCCACTTGCACGTTAATTTCACGGGCTGGCTGTTCCGTTGATCGGATCGACTGGAACCCTCGAC
>NC_068982.1:145561582-145563192 GCF_001194135.2 Octopus bimaculoides
TATATATATATATATATATATATATATATATATATGAGCCTGTGTGTGTATGCATGTATGTATACATATACATGCATGCATAGATATATATGTGCGTATGCATGTATGTTTATATACGCACACACACTTTCCTATGTGTGTGTGTGCGTCTGTATACATGTGTATATGCGAAAACGCGGGGATCGGCCGAATCGATATCGTCTTTTGCAATTTTAGTCACAGCTGTTTTTATTCTAAGTTCAAATCTCATGACACCCAATTTAATGCCTGTTTACTTCCTCGCTCTCGCATTCATAAAACTACTCACCCGCTCAGGGACAACTTCGATCTCTAAAAGTTGTATTATTTAACTCCATTCATCAAGTTACGCTTGTCCTTCATTGGTAATTTATTTCGTTCTTCACGGTGTGTGAAAGTTAAAATCGGTGGGATTTGAACTCAGGAGTTGAAACGCCGAAAGAAATGCTGAGGGTATTTTGACCAACGTCCTACCGTTTTTGCGACACGATACCTATAGAACTTTTTCTGCTATAGGTGCAAGTTCTGAAATTTTAGAGGAGAGTGCTAGCCGTTCATATTAACCCCAGGCATCCCTAATAATTATTTTATCGACCCCAAAATTACGGACGCAAACACGACCTCGGGAGATTTGAACTCAGAGCGTAGAGCCGGAAGAAAAGCCATACAGCGTGCAAACGACTTTGCCAGCTCGCTTGCCTTGCGATACCACTATGATATGGTAAACAGTGTGTTTTCACTACAGTTGTTGATACTCTATTCACTAGCCAACAAGAGACCCTATTTTGTCACGTTACTAGCTGTCAATAGTTGTTAATGAACTTCAGATAATATAATATAAAATCACAGTTCTGTTTAGATTCCTTGTGTCTGAATTACAAAGAAGGGTCGCCACGGATGGAATAACCTTTGGTTATCTCAACAATGAGAGATATCTAAAGATCAGAAGTGAGACAAAAACAACACGAACACACGCTATACGTAGTGGCTAATTGAAAAAGTTTTACGTGATATTTTGTTTCAAAATAAAATGAGAGCTTGTGTGCGTGTGTATATCTTTTGAGCGTGTGTGCGTGTGTGTGTGCGTGTGTGTGTGCGTGTATGTAGGTATATGTTTGAGTATGAAAGATTGTGTATGTTGTGTTAGCGTTTGCTTTTGATAGATGTAAAAAAATATTGGTAAGACATAGGCCACATGTATATATCGGTTACCCATATATGTGTGTGTGTTTATGACTATGTATATATGTGTTTGTAAACGATATGCGGGATATATTACATATAATAACATACATACGCATATACATACATACATACATACATACATACACAAGCACACAGACACAGACACACTCAGACGAACACACGCACACACATACACACACACACACAATCCCATGGAGATCACCTGGTCAAATAAATATATATTCAACTCTCAAAACTTCTAACTTTAAATATATGTATACGTGTGTGTGTGCGCGTGTGTGTGCCTGTGTGTGTGTGTGTGTGTGCGAGGGTGTGTGTGCCCGCGCGTGTGTGCGCGTATTTGTGTGTGTGTGTGTGTGTGTGTGTGTGTGTGTGTGTGTGTGTGT
>NC_068982.1:145563426-145565706 GCF_001194135.2 Octopus bimaculoides
CAATTGAGTTAGATATAGAATACATAAAAAAAAAAAACTGTTACATATATGTGTATGTATATATATATATACGTACGTTAAATTTTTCTGAGAGTTGCAATTTGTCACCACTGTCCAAAAGTAATCTTTCCCTTTTTTTGAAAAATAAAAGTTTTTCTCGTGTTGTTTTTTTTGTTTTTTTTCTCTATATACATAAAATATGTTTTCTTTCTTTTGTTTCTAAAGAAGAAAATAATACACACAAAATATCTCAATCTCTTATATTTGCGTTTTCTATGATTTCGTCACGCATAACGATATGATGATAATGTTGATGATGTCCGTGATAATTTTCAAACATAAATATTTAGTTTTGATGTTTTTTCGATCGTTATTATTTTTGTAATTAAAAAATTACTTGTTGATATTTGAGTTATGTTTGCTTGTAGTTTGTTTGTTTGTAGTTTGTTTGTAGTTTGTTTTCTTTATCTCTTTTTAAGTCTTTTAAATCCACTTCTTTGATGTGTTTAAGTAATTGTAAATTTCCCACTTTCTGATTGTAGTAAAATACATTTATATAAACAGTATTCCTTGTTCCTCCGTTTTTGTAAGTTTCGTTTTCCTTTTTTTCTTCTTTTCTTTTATTTTTTTGTTTATTTCTTTGTCGTTGTTTCTTTCTGTATCAGATTAATCATTTTAATCGTTTTCAATTAAACAGAGAAAATGAATAAATAAATAATTGTTTGTTTCATATTGAATTAGGAATGATTTTGAAATTACAATATTTCTTTTCTTTATTTTGTGTATGTGTGTGTGTTTTACTCTATTTATTTATCGAAATATTTCTACATTTTAAGCTTTTTGATTCACGCACCACCACCAAAAGGAAAACAATTAAAATAATATTTATATTTTCTTTCATATGTTTATTTGTATTATCATCATCGACAACATCATCAGATGATGTTCTGGTATTAAGAAAACATAATGGGATTTTATAGGTAGTCACTTATTTTCATCTGTTTTCAGTTACTTAGTTGCTTAGTATTTTGTTTCTTGATTTTGTGATTTCCTTTAAGATTTTAACCCTTTTTTTCCTACCCCCACTTCATCGCACTAAATTTTCTATACATTCATATATAAATATATATATTCATGTATACATATAATATATGCTTATGTATACATTTCGCTCTGAACACCGAATTTAATGAAGTTTCCCGCGTCTTGACATCAGTGAATCTTAAAACCGAAATCGTTAAACATCAATCGCAGTCGTAATAGTGACTATATTACAACAGCAGCAGCAGCACCGGTGGCACCAGCAGCAGAAGTAACAACAACAAAAATAGCAGCAGCAGCGGCGGCAACAGAAGTTACAACAGCAACAACACAAATAACTGAAGTAGTAGTTACAAAAACAGAAACGGCAGTTCCAGGACTAGCACCATTAGCAGCAGTAAGAACAACGACAACAACAGCGGCAAGATCGGGTTTATTATCCAAAACAACATCAGTGTTAGCAACAACGTGCAAGCGGTATAATGTTTTGAACTACCGTGGTAAATAGCGAAGAGGAGGTGAGAGAAAAGTAAAGACGGACTGAGAAGTAACTGGTAGACAAAGATAGATAGATAGATAGATAGATAGATAGATAGATAGATAGATAGATAGATAGAAGACAGAGAAAATGTGTGTGCGCTTAAACGTAATGTAAAATAAGAACAAAGATAAGAAATTGAGGCAAGGCAGCCAATTAGACTCACAAACCGAGATAAATAGATGGATGGATAGTTAGGTAATCGGCAGGATAGATACAACAAAGATAGAGAACTAGATAGAGAACTAAATTAAGACAGAGAGTGTGGGAGAGTGTAACAGAGGAATTACAAAGCTTGAATAAGACTGAGAATGAGCGGGAGAGAGAGAGAGAGAGAGAGAGAGAGAGAGAGAGAGAGAGAGAGAGAGTGAGAGATAGGGAGAGAGAGAATAAAAAGCAGTAAAGCAATGAGAGAGATTGTTCGAAACGGAGGAGAAAGTGAATGAAAGTGGGAAACGGAGGGAAACGAAATGGAGAGACCAGAGTGATAAGGAGAGGGAAAGGCAGAGGAATGGAAAACGAAGATGAAAAGAAATAACGTAAAACAATAACATACATGGAAGAAAAGAAACCTGTAAATCAACAAAGAAATGCAGTTACCTACCTATAAAATGATAGACGTATATAAAAAGATACACACACACACACACACACACACACACACACACACACACACACACACACACACACACACACACACA
>NC_068982.1:145566998-145568008 GCF_001194135.2 Octopus bimaculoides
GAATAAGTCCTGGGGTCGATTTGCTCGACTAAAGGCGGTGCTCCAGCATGGCCACAGTCAAAAAGACTGAAACAAGTAAAAGAGTAAAAGAGTAAAAGAATATATATATATATATATATATATATATGCGTGTGTGCTTCTATATATTTTAACACTAAGCGTATCATAGTATCATATCAACGTTAGTTTGAGCCTTACCAGCTTTCTGAATTTCTCTTTTTTTTCCAAGAATGTCTTTGATATAATTCTAATTTTTTTTCTCTCGCAGGTGAACGTGAGTGTGTATTTTGTATGCACGCGCAAGTATCTGTCTGTCTGTCTGTCTGTGTGTACGTGTTCGCATGAGCTCGTTTGCTTTGTTTTGAAACTGTAAACATCTACATGATTTTGCATTCTAATTTAAGTAGCAATACATTTTACGTATCTTCTTTATAACTAATATATTCATAAATATAAATTGAATCGCTAACTCCCTATGTAGTGATGCGAGCGAATTGGTTGCTGGCCACTACTCTCAGGGTTTGATGGCGAAGATGAGATTTTGTGATCTAATGAAGTCAAATCAAAATACACAGGCGGGATACGAACTGCACAAGCGCTTGTATTTGAAATTTGATCCGTGTGGGTACAAAGATGCTAATATGAAAGGTGTATTCCTGTCGAGCGCGCAGGCATAAACGAAGAAACGTGGCTTTCAGTCCCTCCGGGATGGTTATATTTCTGTAGCCTCTCATGTGACTTCTTTATATTAAGCATGTTAGGCTTTATTTTAAAATGTACTTATGGGGCGCTGTTTAGTACATTTACCCACTCACAGACACACACAGGCCCAAATAACGACGCACACACAGACGCACACTCACTCACCACAAACCCATACATCCTCATAATTCGATGTGTTCATGTATATGTGTGAGTATCTATCTATCTATCTATCTATCTATCTATCTATCTATCTATCTTTATAGGAACATATAAATACATATAAGGACAGGTGTGTGTATATATGT
>NC_068982.1:145568701-145582325 GCF_001194135.2 Octopus bimaculoides
TATATATATATATATATATATATATATCTGTGTGTGTGTATACACACACACACACATATATATGTAATATGTATGTATATATATACATATAATATATATAGACATATGTATATACGCATACACACGTAAATATATACACATATACACAAATAGTTGATATATTATATCTATTTTTTATATAGATGTATGTGTATTCATTTACTATATATGAATTATATAGCAAAGGAATGAATGACAGAGAGAGCAAGTGACATAGAGAGAGGGAGAGAAAGAGAGATGGAGAGAGAGAGAAAATTAGAGAGAGCGTGAGAGAATGGAGAGAGGGTGTAGGTAGTGAGGAAATCACAGTAATAAAAGAAAGATGTACTTAGACAAGTTGTTTCAGAAAGGTACATACATAGGCAAGTTGTTTCAGAAATAGTTTTTCTTTGTGTAATAATGCGTTTACAATACCGAGAAATTGTAGTTGTTTGAGTCTGCTTTGATTTCCGCTTAAGAGTGGATTTTTGAAATTCCTTTCTTTTTTTTTTTTTCACGTTGATGTTCAACATTATTGGTGTCCCAGAAGTTTCCACTTCTGAGTAGGAGCGTTTGAGAGAAAGTTTTTAAATGCGGTATTTAGGAATTGAGATATAGAATGGGACTGTTTAAAAGTAGTTTCTTCTTTATTTTCATTCTCAGAAGCTTGTACTTTGAACGTTTCTTATCTATATACTGAGCGAAAATTTAGTATCAAGCGATCGAAATGTGTATGAATATACAGTGAGTTTCGAATTTGCCATTGAAACATGCATTTGGGTAATGACCCCTGATCACCCTATTTATTTGGATAGGCATGTCCCAAATGTCTGTGAATAAGCAGGTGTAATTTGCCGTTGTTTTCTTTCTTTTTTTTTGACGCTGTAGCACATCTTCACTGTTTTCATTTCGAAGTAAAATGATATTACTCAAAAGACATAACTGCCGACTGGATTGCGTACCTGGATAAACTGACTGCACAAACCTGGTAACAAAGATAAAATTGTCTGGTGCTGCATTGCTTTCGTTGCATGTTCTGCATATATTATTATCTCTTTTTTCATTATTGTTTTCATACTTATTTGTGTCCAGACATTACTACCGTGCAGCTGAAATCAGACAATCCAATTTTCTTATTAGCTTAGAGCTTTTGATCATTGCCATATATCACGTTCGATTTCTTCCTCAGTGTCGGATCTAAATCGGATCTGAAGCTGGCTGTGCTTTTAAATGTCTTTTGCTTTCTTTAATATTCTAGAAGTAAAGATGTCCATATTAATTTTGTCTTGTCTCTTGTTTTCATTTTTCTACTCGTTAATCTTTTTCTCCTACGTTATTGTTTCCTAAAACACACACGCGCACGCACACACGCACACGCACACACACACACACACACACACACACACACACACACACACACACACACACACACACACACACACTCACTCACAAAAATATGCATGTGCATCTATCTATCTATCTATCTATCTATCTATCTATCTATCTATCTATCTATCTATCTATCTATATACATACATACATACATACGTACATACACACATATATGAATAGTGAAAGTGAGGGAGGGAGACATCCTCTGCTTTTCTCCATATTTCATAACCACACCAATGATTTCAATTAATTTTTAGATACCACTGTTCTTAGATTATAGTAATTTCACAAACCGTACGAAATTACTCTCTCTCTCTCCCTTAAGCTGTGAATCTCCTTTGGGGTTACGCATTCCTAATTTATTTGGGTACAAGTTTTATAATGTAACCTCTTTAATTCACTTAACATTTAATTTATTATCCTAAACAGTTTCTATATAACTGAGATTAGTGTAGTAATAATGTAGCCATAATATTCCTAGCTTATTTTGATTTCTTTAGCATTGACTTCCGTTTCTAATATTCGTTTCAAAATTTAATACAAGTCTAGAAATTTCGGTGGAAGGGATAAGTCGTCTACATCGGCCCAAGTGTTCAACTGGCACTTATTTTATCGACCCTGAAATGGTGAACGGCTTAGTCAAAGTCAGCGGAATTTGAACTCAGAAGGAACAGACGGACGAGCTTCCGCTTTTAACATTAGCTTGATTTTCGTATCTACTTTTTCTTAATATTCTTACTTTCTGTTTGATCGTATGAGGCAAATATAATCCTTAATATTTATAAGGATATGTTTGTCCTCATACTTTTATATCACCTTTTGGATATAATTTTAATGTTCTTAATTTTATTTATTTTGGTTCTTAGACGTGTCGAACACATTTTTGTAGTTCAGTACTCACTCTTCTATCCTGGCTGAATTCAAGGAAAATTGATTTTCTCTCCAGTTGATTATTTATCCTAGTAAATAGTTACCAGTCACCCATATAGAAGACGTTCTTGGTAATGTGGTAATATTTTGCGGATGAATTTAGATCTAGGAGTAGAAGGAATATTGACTTTCCTAAAAATGCTACTGTTAGCATGCATATAAGATAGCTTTAATCATACTCTTTTAGCTTTGTAGCAATATAGTGATTTTCCATTTTGGCATGATATGTTTGGTGCGTCGTGTTAGCATTGAAACTACTGTGTTATATTAAGTATATTCAAGATTGCGCTATACTGGTTAATGATATTTTAGAGGTCTAAAGGTAAATCATATATCTTTAGTAGCCACACTGCGTTTATACTTATATTAAAATTAAATTCCAGGCGTCAAGTTTATACCATTTCTCAGCACGTCTGGACACTGAAAGATGAAAGCACAGCATGCGGAATAATGAAGATTTGAAACATGCTGCTTGTGTATCTATGAAACAATCTTCTCATTGACAAGTCTATTCATCTTAAATTCTTGCTATGAACTATTTCTGAAAAGTTATCACCATAACATGCTTATTATTCTATAAACAAGCAGTGGAAATACTTCAATATGTTTATGGAAGTTCCTTGAAATTCTATAAATATCTCATCCTATGCAATAAAACATGGTTTATCATTTCTGACACTGAGTCAGAGGCCTTCTAGTAGCTAAATGGTTTAAAATCTTATTTCGCAGGAAACAGCAAACTTATAAACTGATATCTGTACTTCATATAATTCGAAAAAGCAAAACATAATACAAAACAAAACAAACTGGAATTTACCCATTGAATGTTGTGAACACGCTTGCTTTTGCTCAGGTGAATCAAGATCTATCTCTTGTATTTTGTTGCATTATATTTGCATCTTTCCTTCTCAACTCGTCTTTTAATTTTTTTCCTTTTCTTATATTACCGTGATACTGCGTACTCTTATTCCCGTAAACATTACTAAGTTACTTTAACCTTTTTTGTCTTTCTTGCAGACACCATTCACCATTTAGCTAGTTACGTAATCATAAACTTCACGCTTCTCTGAAATAAACATATGCTTTATTCATAACGCTAATATTCTCATTTAGAACATTATCTTAATACCTCTGCGTTCTTTCTTCGGTCTTCTTTCTCTGTTTCCTCGTGTTATATTTCCCCGTCTTTATATTCTTTTATTATTTCCTTTCTGCTCTTTCCCATTCTCATCATCTACTTGCTGTCTACATTCTGTTTCATGTATGGAATAAAATAGAGATTTCTTACTCGGACAAATTCTCGCGTTTCTGTCAATCATTAAATAGTTTAGAGGTGGGGTTTCATTTTATAAGCTGAATTTTAGAATCTCCATTTATATAATGCTCATTCCCCTGTCTCTCCTTTTACATATACATACATATACTCTTTTACTCGTTTCAGTCAAGCGGCTGGGGTCATGCTGGAGCACCACCATGGTCTTTCTGGTTTCCTCAGTCTCGGGTGTTTCACATTATCACTCCTGTATGTGCCTTTGTCTCAGCTGATGGCCCATTTGGTGTATAAGGGAACTTGATGCAAACATTACGATGCGTTACCCATGTAACAAAGTATAGAAAGTCAACATTTATTTGGAGCATGTACTAAATGTTATAAAATTCAGGATTGAATGTCACGGTTAAGAAAGTCAAGATGCAGGAAATTCAGAAGGCATAATTCAATATTTCATACAAAAATAATTCATTATTTTACAATTTCAGACGAACGCGTGTACAAAGGAATACGTTGCTGTTGTGAACGTTAATTGATTTAAAACATTTGCTGAAAGATGTATGTAGCACGACATAAATTGATTTGGCATCACTATATATTCTGTGTAAGGTTTTAGGCTGTAGAATAAATACTGACTAACACAATAAAAAGGTTGCGCGACGTTGAATACTCACACTTATAAAGCTGCATAACAGGAATACGATAAGGACGCTACGACTCTTAAAAAAGCGTTTTCTTCAAACTGGTTATAAGGATTGGAATAACATTTCTGCGGTTATATTGAAAGAGCCGCTTAGGCTTTCTACTTCACCAAGTTTCCGAATTTCTTATAATACCCAAAGTAACATTTTTTCATATATATTTTTGCGAGTGTTGTGAATGTAGTTAAATCAGCCAAATCTTCATGTTGGTTTGGTTATAAAAAACAGCATAATATTTCAGCATATAAGTAGTGATAACGTTAATGTTGTTTAAACCGCAACTCTCAGTGATGAAAAAGCAAATCCAAACAGTGGTAGTTCAAAGTGAACACTGTTGTTCGTTCAACATCCAGGCCGCAACTAAACTAAACTCTTTCAAACGCTGTCCCTCTGTGTGTCTATCTGTGTCGTTAGATGTGTGTGTGTGTGTGTCAGTCGTAAGAAAAATGTATGTACACTGACAGACACATACCCCGTCACATACACTACCACACACATATACTTCTAAGTCATTGCCTAACGCATGTAACCAACGCCCAAGCATACATATAGTGACTGATTGTTACACGGTCATATAGAAAATGTGACGTGGTGGTGGTGGTATAAAATGTCGTTTACGATAATTGACTGATAGAAAGATTATACGACAAAACCGGCAATTAAGTTTTCGAATGTATAAGCAACATACGCGGGAGCATACACACAAACTCTGGTTCATATATATATATATATATATATATATATATATATATATATATATATATATATAAATTCAGATGAGTGGTACAACAAGGCACCAATATTTACTAGAGAATATATATTTATATATATACACACACACTAATATACATGCATGTTTGTATGTATACACACATGCATGTGTGCCCGCGCACATACACACGCCTACATATCTCTCTCCATCTTTCATTTCCCACCCCTCTCTCTCTGTCTGTCTCTTAACTACTGTTCATGTTTTTAGCAGTTGCATTTAACAACAAAAACCCTGCAATAAATTTCAAAGGAAATTTACGCGCTAAAAGAAATGACAGAATGATTTGTTTTGCAGACAAATAGAAGATATGAATATATGTTTTGATGTATTTAACAAAGCCTGTACATTATATCGTCTAACCGAATATATTGAATAGTAATTACTTGTAAACATAAAGAGAAATGAAAAGGTTACTAATATTTTGACTGCAGGAGTGACTGTGTGGTAAGTAGCTTGCTTACTGCGCATGTGTCAGTTAGTTAACTGTTACACTACTATTGTCAAGACGTTGCTTTCGCAGCGCTCTTGAATTGAAGAACTGTGAAGGCGCAGCTATAAGGTAAGACATTTGGATTTTGGGGATTCAGTGGGGGCTTGTTGTTTGTTGTCCTTTTTTTTTCGAACACGAAATCCCTACTGAGTTCCGAGGCATTTGTCTGCCTGTAGTTGTGCTGTAATTGTGAGAATTGTGTTGTTTTGGGGGTGTATCTCGCCTGCAAAAATTCGAATTTTTTTTGAAGTTGTGTTCCTGCTGCTGTGACCCTGTTCACTTTTGGAGTACCTGTTGGCCAAGTTTACCGTGTGGCGGGAATTGTGTGTTGCCCTGTTTTGAACTGTCTTCCTTCTTTCTTTTTCACTTCTTGTCTTTCTGCTCTCCTTTGTCTTCCTTCGAACTGTTTTTTTTATACTTTGTTTGAACTTCTGCTGTTTGTTTTTTGAACTTTTTCTGAACTTTTTCAAAACATGACGAAGAAAATGAACACTGCGTTGGGGTGGGAAATCATTCCACCCAAGCAATGGTTGAAACACGTAGAGGAAAGAACGTTGGTGTTGAGGACTTATTCTAAGTCACTCGACACCATCCCGGTCTTTCCTAAGACAGAAATTGAAAACGAGTTGGTAGAATATCTGCCAACTAGTAAGTTTATTTCCAGGGGTGTAAAATATGCAACGGTGTGGTCTGGGTGGCAGCGAGCCCAAGCTTTTAAATGTGAAATTGTTACCGGCGGCCGATTGGGCGGGTCAAAAGCGGTTTTGACCCAATTGACCCAATCGGCCGCTAAAGATCTGGTATTTCCATATTTTCTGAAAATTGCCGGTTGCAGGTACCCAGTGATACTTGAGGGACACCCCCAAGTGCCTGGAACGCCCCCAAGTGGCTGGAATCAGTTCATATTAGTCCCCCAGGACTAACGTAGGGTCATGGAGCAGTTAATAAAAGTAGAGCCCCCTCCTCCTTTGGAGGGAGAGATGAAGGCAGTTGATGAGGTGGAGACCTCCTCGAAAAAAGGAGAAAAGGAAGGTGGGCATACAAGCGCGCATGTATGTCTAGGCATTCATGTACACAAGACCCTGATAATCAAGAAAGTTTTAACACTTGTGGTCTGCAAATAAGGAGCTCGAATTTTCATAGCTACTGTCGTTCTAGAATATGTAAACAGATTAGTTGCGTGTTTCTCCGGGATTAGTCAAATTGATGTAGACGCCCCTGATGAGAATCCAATACGATTTCAAAACTGATTAAGGTTTTCATAATTTCTTTAATCTGCAGAGAAACAGCTAAATTATCCCTGCTTGTATATCTACAATGCAGATTGTATATGTATATAATTGTCCCTAAATAAGAAACACCTACATTGTTAGAAATAACAGCTACAATGCTCTAATGTTGAATTCAAACACATAGTTTTATACACATATGCTGAGGGACTATTACCTACTGAAAACAGTCCTTGTCAGTATATATGTTTAAATTTATGTGCTTTGACTACAATATGAGAGCATTTAACTCTGATTCCTTCTAATGTAGGTATTTTTAATACCCAAGTGACTTTTAATGAAAATTAAAGTTTCCCTTTTTGGCAAAACATTGCACACTGCTGTCTTTATTAAATTTTATATATGTATGTATGTATGTATGTATGTATGTATGTATGTATATATATATATATATATATATATATATATATATATATATATCTTAAATTTAAATGATTTGGGAAAACGAATTTCCAAATCAATCAGGTACAAGCATTCAGCATTACATGCATCTGCATATCGTACCTAGGGGTATTCTTTATCATATATTTACATATTTATGTAGAAATATACAAAGTATATTGGGGGTGGGGATTAATAGAAATACAGGTATTCTATTTCAGATAATGCAAAAAAAAAAAAAATTAGTATATCTGAAAGAAAACTCATGCTATCCATTTGCACGTTACGAAATAATACTTTAAAGGATAAAATCAGTATATCAGCAGGGTATATAATATACTTCCTTAATTATCTCATATTTAATTTAACACTTAAATTTATTAATTATTACGGAACTACACGTTTCAGTAATGGAAGATTAAAATATATATACATACAATATATAATACAATGATATTATGCTCACGTTACAGAAATGTGAATTTAATGTTTACTCAGTATTAATAGAAACGGCTGAAAGTGAAGATCACTAATTTGCTGTTAATAATAAAGAATTATTAACCTCCCAATCTCCATTTTCTTTTTCCTTTAAATGAATATGAACTATACTGTCTTATATATACCTGTTACTTTAAGAAAATTCATTCCCCAAAATACTAGGTATTGAACGGGTATTTCCTTGGATGAAACCATATATATATAAAATTTAAGTACAGGTTGTGTTAACCTCATATATATATTTTTTATTTTGTTGACTCTACAGTAGGGTCAACTGGGCAATGTCTGTGAGAAACAACACCTTGACGCAATTGACTCTGCCAGGAATTTGGAAACGACATGCGGTACTGCTTGGCATTCGTGGCAAAAGCTCCAATATGAACATTTCAGAGTATCTGGGTGCCAATCTACAGCTGGTAGTGTACCCAATTATTCATACCCAAGTACTAGTTATTGCGTGGTAATCTTGCAACTGAGTGTTATATATAGGGGGTGGGGGAGGAAAAAGTGTTTTACCCTTGATTTATACTGCAAATAAGAAAGGGGAAAGGATACAAAATCGACAGATATCAGTTGGTAAACATTCCAGTATGTCTATTTATTCAAATGTATCAGATGAATACATACACATGTATTAGTGGTACAGATTATCAAATAGAAAGGGTTGGTAATTGCAAAAACAAGGGTGTGAAATCATATAAACATATAGTTACAGGTGATTAATTGAGTAAATGATCAAATGAGTAAATGAACAGATTGTCAGTCAACCCGAATGATTGTGTATGTGTTAGCTCCTTACGGCCGTTTCTGCAAAGAGGCAACGAAACTTTTCAGTTTATCTCTATCTCTTCAGTGTCATGTAGGGATGAGCACGTAAGGCCTGGATAATACTAGACGAACACACTGTAACTATTATTAGCAGTTTTTATATGTGTTAGCCCCTCCACCATCACCTAGACCCCCTGAGCCTAGAGGCACATTCATTATCCAAGCCTTACATGATGATCCCTATATATATAGATAGATAGATCTATTCACACGCATACATGCGTAAAGTATTTAGTTTCCTGGACAGAAGTGGTTAGAACCAGTTTCAGAACCGAATTTACCCGGAAATTATTTTGGAATTCGAAATTTCCAACTTCGTTGCAGGCGTAAGCGAAAAGCTTGCGGCGAGGAAACCCGAATTTACAAATTTGCTAATATTTCTTTCATTCAATCTAATTCGCCTCTATTTTATAGCGCAGATAAGTAGTATATTTACTATTGCTTACTTTATCTTCGATCATTCATACATACCTGCATACATATCTACAGATGCATTCAAACATACACACATACAAACGCAGATAAATGTACATGCATACATTCATATACCTACATCGGTATGAATATGCATGCATACATGTATGTATGTATGTATGTATCTATCTATCTATCTATCTATCTATCTATCTATCTATCTATCTATCTATCTATCTATCTATCTGTCTATCTGTCTATCTGTCTATCTGTCTATCTATCTATCTATCTATCTATCTATCTATCTATCTATCTATCTATCTATCTATCTATCTATCTATCTATCTATCTATCTATCTATCTATCTGTGTGTGTGTATGTGTGTATAGCGTTTAACACTTCGAAACATTAACTTGTGGCCAATTTTTCAAGCATATGGGTGTACGTCCGTATCAATTTGTAATGTAAATCCACGGGCTGGAAATTATGTTGTATACTGTTCGCTTATTGATTTCATCAGGAAAAATAAGAAGCTCAGGTCAGCAAGTGGGAAATATAATTTTATGAATACAGAAGTTACAAGTGAGCTACTTCATGTTTCATACTCTGGAGGTACAGTATCCAAATGGCCTTGTATAGCGTACCATGCACGACCCGGCCGACATTCATTCAGGTTCATATAACAGGGCTTCTTTGTGCAGAAATACGAGATCAATGAGGTAAAACGTTAAGAATCGCCCTAAAGCTTTAGGATGCGTCCTCCTGCGTGGATATAATAAAGGTGTCGCTTTCAATCACAGGAAAGGAAACGCTAATTTTATTACATTTTAAGTTTATCTGTACAGATTTTTAGAGAATTAAGAACCAGCACTGAAAGTTACGACCGTACTGCTAACACAATATAAAGCACAATATACACTTGTAAACTTTTAATATACTTGGCAGTATATTATTGTAGCATAACGAAATACCGTGTCCTTTCTTTTAAAAACATCATACGTTTTTATCATAAGCTGTCCGTCCAGGTACATTCTGTTTTATGCAGTTCAAAGAGACAAGGTTGACATTTCCCTATTATACGACGTTTTCGATTTCCATATTTATGGAACCGTGTGTATTTGGCGCGTGCTTTCTAGGTTTGATTGGATAATGCATAACTAGAGAATGTTACAGTGGAATGAAGGGCAGTGTCATTTGCCTAACAAACGATGTTGTTGAATGTGAAGGCCTCTAGGTCATTAATGTAGAAAGAAAAATGTGTAGTGACATTATGAATTTTCCGTGAGTACGATAGTTGACAGAATCAAGAACAGAAAGAGCTTTGTCAATATACGCAGTGATCATGCAATCTCATTGGTATCTACGTATGCAACAAATAAATATTACACACTCACATTTATACATACATATACACATTTAATGAGTACAGGAGTTATATGTGAAATTCTTCAAGATTCATGCTCGGAAAGTGCGGTTTTAGGACGGGTTTGTATAGCATACCGTGCACAAATCGTCAATTGTCCGTGCGGAAATATGTTAAAAAAAGGAGAAAGAACGCAAGAAAAATTATAAAACATTGTTCAGGAACATTCTCATGTGTTTGAAAGAGTTCTTCAAAGGGATGTGCCAAATGTCTCCCTTTCAACAGCAAGTAAAGAAACGCTACTCTTATCAAGAAATTATCGTCGCAGCTCGGCTTCTTTTATCATAAGCCGTACTCAACTAGAATCCTGATACTGCTCCAAATGTTGTATCTCACTATAAATGAAGAACTATCCCGATGAAAGTAGTTTATTTTTAACACAGCTACGATCGTTTTCTTTTCAGTGTCAGAAGCTACGTTAAACCCCAACAATTATTGATATTCTGCTAAAATCAAGAGATTCCTACGAGAAAGAACTGCTTGCTCATATGGAACAGTGATGCAGCTTCTGTTTAACCTCCAGAAAAGAGCCGGCCAACTGATTAGAATAAACTCCTCACAGAAACATTCTAGTCTCTGTCCCATATGTGTATCTTTTCCTCCCTTTATCTTTTATAATGCGACTTTAAAGGAAGGCTTTTGTAGTCGCGTTATACTTGGAGTCTGTTTTATTTGTAGTTTGTTTTATTTGGAGTTAAATGGGTTCATGCTATCTCCACTAAGATAATCCCACCTTACTCCTCTGCCTTCTTTCAATCATCCTTGTTGTGTTCAAGTACCGCACTAATCTTTACTCCCGGCTCGTTCCCTAACGTCGACTTGCTGATATTCTCTCCCCGTTGACACCTTTCCATGATTTTTTAACTTAGAGAAATGCTACAGGAACATTAATTACTTCAATCGCACAGGTCTTGAGGGAGGATACCTGTACTTTCTCCAGGCTCAGATAAAAAAAAAACTTATATGCATTCACACACAAATACTCCACACACATATCCTGGCAACAAAAATCAGTTAAATATTTTTGTAAATTTGGCACAATGAAACAATGCGTTCCTCTGAACGAATTTAAAAGCATTTGTTGGGAGAAAAAATGTGCTTCACAGAGTTGCATATAGAATTATGTTAAGAAAAATTGAATTGAAAGTTTTCAGATTTGCAGCCTTTAATCCTTAAGGCTATCTCAATTAAGGAAGAAACGATAAAATTTTGCGTACAGGAAATGTATGGTAAAGTTGCTTTAGATTGTTCTTATACTGAAATGTTGTAGTAATGTATTTAAAAGGTTTAAGAAGTGTATTTTAGGCTTCTATGAAATGAAAGTTAGATGTAATTAGCCTAAATTGCAAGTCCGAAAGTTAGATTAAGGTTTTCTTTTATTTTCAGTTATATGTGCCCTCAAAGAAAATCAATTTTGATGTGGATATAAAAAGAAAATTATGATTTTTCCTGAGGCAAGAACAACATATTCAGAAGTCTACAAGTAATTTAAGACGTAAATCCCCACTTTTTGCCTAACTTCAAAACAATAGGTCTTCAGTACCAGAAAAATGGTTTTACTGGTATGAAGGAATGACCTGGTTGATGTACAAATACCATAGGCACGATTGGAAAATTGAAATTCTTCGTTCTTCGAGAAAGAAAGGAAAACTTAGATAAAATTGAAATCACCAAGAGTGTTTTTAAGAGAATCATGATGTATAGTTTGAAAGAGACGTTGGTGTTGCATGTAAAATAATGTAAAAGGACGTTTCTGCTAAGCAAGGAAAGCATTAAGGATCTGATTGCATTTGTGATTTAAACCGATATCAACTGATTCTCTGGATTGATGTACCAAGATTCAAGCTTTGTTAAGATGATGTCCCAAGACGTTCCATTCAAATAACTAGAGTTTTCACCCTGATTGTTCTTAATCGCTTTGAAATGCAAAGTAAATGGCATCATGAATGTAAATAAATTTTCATTTGGTGATGATGGTGGGCTTAAAAGATGCGTTAATTCAATTAACATCAGCTAAAACGTATGCAAAGAGGATTCCTTCCCAGACTGAAAAAATAATTCTTGGTAAAAATAACAAAGAACGAAAGAAGGAAGTGATGTCTTAGTATCAGTGATTATTGCCAAAAAAAAAAAAGAAAAACAAAACAAAAAAAAACGGGAAAGTAATGTTTGGAGAAAACCCTCCAGGAAATTATGTTCTGGGTGAGAAGCTAAATCTGAATCCCATAGAGAATATTATGTTATATATTGGGAATAAATAAATTTAGAGAGAATTTGCAAACTTTGTAAACTTTGGGTAATCGTATCCACCCGAACGGGACTAGTTTGAATATTTTGTGAGCAACATTACCATGAAAATTAATAAATATAAAGAACTGGCTCACTTAAATTAAAGGTTATACTAGTCAATATCAATTGTAGCAATATTTCTGTAGGCTATTTCTTTTATTGATATGCCATAATCATTTCCAAATTAAGTATCAGACAACCAGTTACGAAGGCCAGCAGTTATAAATCAATATCATCAATTCCAGTACTTAGACTAGTACTATAATTTACCGACGGTGAAAAGATGAAAATCAAAGCTGATGTTAGTGGAATTTGAACTCACAATGTAGCAGGCATGAAGAAATTCTGCAATGTATTTTATCGACAAAAAGATTCTGCAGACTCAGTGATTTCATAAATACATAATCATCATATACATTATTTATATTTGACGGATATTTGTCTTCATCTTGTTTGTTGCTAACACAACGTTTCGGCTGATAATCCAGGTTCGAAATTTCCCTCAAGACACCTCATGAAGGCTGGAGGGTATATGAGCCGAAACGTTAGCAACAAACACGATGAGAACAAATATCCGACAAATGTAAATGATGTACATAATTCCGCATCTCTTAAACATAGGACTATACATAATCATCGTTAAAAATATTCAGAGCTAGCTCATTTAAAAACAAATCTTCCTCAAGCAAATATCAATATGTATGTATATATAATACGCTACACGTCTTTCTCATATATATATATATATATATATATATGATAGATCGCTGACCACTACATTAAAATTTTTCTCTCCTTATTTCTTTTTGTTGAAGAGCGTAGCTCGAGACGTTAAAGACTTTCTCTATTCCCGAGCGTTAAACTAATACATCCTTTTGTTGTTTACACCACCTGTCCTCGTATGTTGTTGTTTTTTTCGTAAATTCTCC
>NC_068982.1:145593704-145597037 GCF_001194135.2 Octopus bimaculoides
ATCTATCTATCTATCTATCTATCTATCTATCTATATATATGTGTGTGTGTGTGTGTGTGTGCGTGCGTGTGTGTGTGTGTGTATGTGTGTGTGTGCGTGTGCGTGCGTTTGTCCGTGCGTATGTGTGTGTGTGTGCCAATGTATGCATGCGCGTGTGTATATCTTTGCGTCTGTGTTTATCCCACCAACATGGTTTGACAACCACTGTCAGTGTGTTAACATCTACGAAACTTATCGGTTCTGCAAAAAGACCCGATCAAATAAATTTAAGAGAATAAGTACGACTAAGACTCAAGAGGTGGTGCCCCAGCTTAACTGTAATCTATTGACTGAAACAATAAAATGCTTGTCGGTATTTCGTCTCTCTTTACGTTCTGAATTCAAATACCGCCGAGGTCGCCTTCGTCTCTCATCCTTTCAGGGTTTACTTACTGGAGTCGATGTAATCGACTGGTCCGTTCCCCAAAATTTCGGGCCTTGCTACTAGGGTAGAAAAGAAAAAATATATATGAATGTGCAATCGCAGGCACGTGTGTGTGTGTGTGAATTTAGTACTACAGCCAGCCCGATGTGACTTAAGTGTAAACATAAATTACGAGGGCTTGGCAATGACAAGGTGTGAAACAACAGTATTTCAAACTAGTAATTCTTCTGCAATCTCTCTCAACATCTACGACACTATTAAAAAAAAAAAAAATCTTCTAAAATTGTCTGTAAAATCAGTTAGATCTAGTTTCACATTTAAACAACAGTGAAAAATTGATAACAATGAACGAGCAGTTGGAAGGGAGCTATATAAAAAAAATGTTAATTTATTATGAAAGAGGAATGACTTGTAGCACGCCTTAAGAGATCTCGGACAATTACAGAGAAATCTATCTCCGCTGAAAGCATATAAGTTTTAATCCGGCTTTTGTGAATACGCTTCTTATACCAAAATTGGAGGTGTCACTCACGAAGGTTTCTGCGCTAAGTTGCAAGGCTGCTGCTCTGGCAGTCTACAAAAGCCAATTAATACACACACGTGCACGCATATACGGGTGTACAGACACACATGTAAGGGCGCAGGCGTTTCCACATACACATTCGTGTGCTAGTATGTGTGTAAATTTTTGTATATAAGATGGAATGAATTCGCGTTATTCTAAATCGCTACAATTGTTTCTGCGCATCAGTATCAGCGGGTAATTGCTGAAGTTTACACATACACATCATTTCATTAATATAGTTCAACAATAGTTGTGCGCTCACACGTCTTCAGGTGAAGAGCGTCGAGATTCTCCTGAAGACGTGAAAGTGGATGTGTAGTGTTGGGTCATATTAATGCAATAATGTGTATAATATGTGTAAAACACAGCAATTACCAGCTAATACTGATGCGCAGAAAAAAATTATAGCAATTTGGAATAAGGCCTGTTCATTCCATTTGTTTATATAATAATTTTGTTTTGCATAAAGTATACGATATTAACGGATTTCCAAGTGTTTATGTATTAAACGAAGTCCTTCTGTACGATAGCATCTGGTAGCCGATACCCGTAGAAGAGAGAACGGCATAATGTTATTACCCACGTAGTATTAGTTTATAAAAATGTATGTATATAAACATATATGTATGTATATGAATATTTATGAACGTAAGTATACATATATATATACATGTGTGTGTAAGTATATATATACGTATATGTACACATATATATGTGTGTGTACATACATACATAAATGCACGCACGCTCATCCGCATGCGTGCGCGCACACACACACACACACACATGCAGGCGCGCGCGCACACACACACACACTATGTTGTATTACATGCTCATCTGTTGCAGGAAGTTATCTAGAACCTGCTTATGCGTTGCGAACGGATCGTAGAAAACATCTGAAATTCTGTCCAGTGGTTTTGAAGTCCTTCGCTATCGTTGCCTATAGATTTTGGAACACAGGAGGGGTAAAAGGTAGATAGTGAGGGAAAACACATGTTTACCTATATAAATATATTGGTTGCAGTCATTATATATCTTTCGACATGCTCAACCACCACGCATTTACATTGTCGTGCGGAAAGAATTCCTTTAAGGTAGATTAAGATTGAAGAATTTCTGTCTAAAATTTCAGATAGTTGTTGGTTTTTTTCACAGAATCAAGCTTTGTGCTTATTTGCCCACAGACCCGCAGTTTTGACAGTAGGGGTATGAACCATCAGAAGACGAATTTACTTGTGCTTCAGGAAGGCAACGCTAATATTACAGAATGTTGCAGAATTTCAAACTTTTAAGAAATCTCGTTTTATTTTTGTAAACTTTTGTAACAATCTAAGTAAAATATTTATTCATCGAACACCCATTTCATGCATTAACCACCATGTATATTTATTATGGCAAACTAAGTATGATAACCGTTGGGGCGATATGGGTAAAATACTGCTTCAGATTCTGGCAGAGAAGAATGTCAATTGCTTAACACTCGGCGTAATTCGGAACAAAAACTTACAACAAGCATACAATACAACTGCTCATTTTACCTGTACCAAAACATCAGAAGCTATAGCATGTATTGCAATCACTTCCTAACCGGACTTTAAAATCACAACATAGGATGAATTTATTGGCTTTTTGTGCGAAATAAATAGCATTCCTAAGGTTTTGATTGAAAACAGGCTTGAGTTTCTTCCGTTTCAATTCCAATTTCAAACAATATGTTATGAAAATATATGATAAGCTAATTTGTTTTCAATTAATTGTAAATGGAACTATAACTACAAAATTTCTCTTAGACAAAATATGCGTATGCCATCTTATAATTTTCATGTAACACGCTTTCAGGTTGCTAATTACGTTCTCATTTTAAACAAGCAACGTTATGAAAATATTAAGCTCATCCTTTATTACTTTTAACCCTAACCCTTCCATTTCTCTCCCATTTATTTTACCTTTCCTTTCGATAAATCATTAAATGAATTGTAAACGAAACTACAGGGTGTCCACAGAGTCTGTGTACATACAGACTAACATACTTTCTTAAATAATTTCTTAAACATACTTTAAGAAATTATTTCTTTTATTTAATTGTTTAAGTTATGATTTTATTTACTCCATGTAGACACCCTATATAACAATTATGTTTCTCATAGACAAATTGTGCTTATGGAATTGTATATCTGGATCACTTTATTGTGAAAACAGGTTTACACCTCGATGTTCGTATTCCAATTAAGAAAATAGCCAATTTTTCGATGTACATACATACATGCATACATACATACACATAGACGTATATATATATATATACATACATACACACACACACACACACACACACACACACACA
>NC_068982.1:145597264-145599671 GCF_001194135.2 Octopus bimaculoides
TATATATATATATGTATATATATATATATATATACGTATATTTATATGTATAAATGTCTGAATCTATATGTTTTATGTTACGTGTATGCATGCAAACGCCTATGTGTATATGAGAATGAAGTTGCGTACACATTTATATATATATACATGTGTGAGACTGTGAGCGGATATGTGTGTATGTATGAGTACGTACATACAGATATATGTTTGTATATGTATGTACATGTACGTGTAGATGTTTATGAGAGTATGTACGTATGTAGACGTTATGAACGCAAGAGGCTTATGTCTATGTATTGTGAAAATATGGTTGCGTGTATGTTTTATCTTTTGTCTTTTTTATTTTCTACCTATTAGAGTAACTTCCCTTTTATTCAACGGTTTTTCATAGCGTCTATGGGTATTGATAGCCGATGAGAATGCACCGTTGCTCTTTGCTCCGACATCCGAAACTCCGAGTATTATAATGAAAATTTAATGTTTGTTCTAAATTATAACATATATAACTAATCCTCTATTTATCTAATATCGAGGTCTCATCCTTTTGTTGTCACTGTTTATTATACATATATGCATAATATTATCTACATGTGTATATTTATGTACATATATACATCTATATATATGCTATTTGTGTGTATGAATGTTCACTTGCGTGTTTAATTGCTAGTTGTGCTTTGCAGCTACTTATAAATCTCTTGGATTTTCATGATTTTCTGCATGACTGTCATATGTTTCTATTCTTTACTTTGCTTAATAATTTCGGTCATCGGTAACATTTTAACCTCTTTTCTGTACATTTCTTTCCCTTTCTCGGTATCTTGTAGCTCACAACACTGGTCATAGTTTGCTCTCCTTTTGT
This sequence comes from Octopus bimaculoides, assembly GCF_001194135.2. Classification (NCBI taxonomy): domain Eukaryota; kingdom Metazoa; phylum Mollusca; class Cephalopoda; order Octopoda; family Octopodidae; genus Octopus; species Octopus bimaculoides. Next base: position 145,598,127 of record NC_068982.1, read on the forward strand.
AGCCCCAAATATTCAAAGCTGCCATAATGCGTAATGTTCTGAACTTCACTTTGTATGCAAAACTTTAAAAACACTTAATCTTTGGCATTATTCATCTTAGTCTCTAGATTTATTCAAATGTTTTTCTCTTGCATGCGTGTCTCAAGTGGTCTCAACATAGTAATACTTTTAAATATCTTGCATTTTGGCGAAATTATTTATTGAAGAATTTTCAGATTTTTTTCGAATGAAAAATTTGAGACTTGTTTTCAAATCATTAATTTTGGAATTAACCATTGTTTAATTCAGATTAACTGATCTTCATCAATTATTCTATTGGTTCATCTGTGAATTTTTCTATTCTCTAGATTTCACTTGGTTCAACGTTTTCTCTGATTCTTAGACCACTGTCTCTACGAGATATAATTCCTAATTTCTGAAATAAGTCTCCTCCCTAGGAATCTAACTTCCGTTTTACCTGGTCAATAGATGTCCCTAAATGCATGTTATAGAAAGTCTTCCTGAGTCTCAAGAGTGAATGTGTGTGCGTTTATAAAATAGTCCTGCCCATCTATATACGCATAGATGCGTACATATATTTAAGGAATACGCATATATATATATATATATATATATATAAAGAGATAGTACTAGTTAGCTTTGACGTAGCTAGTCTCTACAAAAATACCCATTATATATATGGACGAGAAGCAGTAGAATTCTGGATAAACAAACAACCACAAAGAAATCAGGAGAGATTATCAAAAGAATGTATACTTGAAAGTTTACAGGTAGAAGTAGAAAACAAACACATTTTCTTTAATAATCAATACTATCTACAAATACAAGGCACTGCGATAGGGACGAAAGTAGTACCAACATTGACACACTAGTAATGGGATACCATGAAGAAAAAAAAATCTACACCTTATTCAGGGCTATTTTTGACCACCACTTTCAAACCTACTTTATCGGAAACTGGAAAACATTCTTAGATGACTGCTTTATACTTTGGAACCGAAATAAGGAGGACCTTACAAAATTTCTTAAATTAATGAATAACATTCATGTATCAATCTAATTAACTATGAAAATGAATGAAAAGAACTCCCCTTTTTGGATATTCTGACAGTTGAAGAAAATGAGACAGTTACTACTGACTTCTACTACACTAACAGAGACACACACCAATATTTAGATTTTAGATCTTACCACCCTTCCTACACAAAAAGGAACATACCATTTAATATGGCAAGGCGCATATGCTCAATAGTCACTGTTAGAAGAGGAAAACGACTGGCAGAACTTAACATGTTCCTTCAGAAACAAAAATATCTCAACATGCCATGAAAAATCAAAGGAAATCTCAATCTATACCTTGCAGAGAAACACTCAGCCTAGGTGTGAAAATAAAGATACAACTACAAATATTACGTTTGTAGTTAGCCTAAATACTAGAAACCACAACATATACTATGAACGGGAACGTGAAACTCAGAGTAACGATTTTTTTGTTATATTTCTGCTGCTTTTAAATAAAGTATATATATATATATATATATATAT
>NC_068982.1:145599948-145604015 GCF_001194135.2 Octopus bimaculoides
AGGATATGGCAAAAAATGAAATGACTGAAGACAGTGTCACATAAGACTAGTGCACTTTAAAGCACAAAAAATTCATTTTCATAACCAGAAAGCGAAATTAATCAAAATACGAATAAGCCTGTAAACTATCATCGTCCCAATTGTGAATTTGCTGCCAGGCCAAATGCTGGCATAACTAACCGTCTCCGCGTGCAACTTGTAATCGGCATTATAAAACACCTTGAGAACTGAAATAACATATGCACAGCCATAAACATAAATAAATGTCTTTCTACATATTAAAATGTAAATAATGTAAACAAATTAACAATATTGTAGGATTTTTCATCTGTGGATAGTGTTTTAGTGTGTGTATCGTTCGTGAGTTTGCATCTTGCCATTTTCCAGAGCAACAGCTCATTTACCTGAATGTTGCTATCTTTTTATTACTTCAGGTTCTCGTGACTTACTTGTGTTCTTACACAGTACTCATACATTGTTTTAGGCGGTAAATCTAATTATATGTATTTTCAATACCTGGACAAAACGTACACTGCCAATAATTAGTTTTAAATAAATTAATCCAACACATACTGAATCCGTTTCTTGCTTTTTAGGTATGTGTTCATACATATGAAATTGCTGTTTCATTCACTGCCTTTACGATTTAGGATACATTAAGCATGTCAATGGTCTCAATTGGAATATCATTTACTAAAATTAAAGTATGTATAACTGGCAAAACAAGTATTATTCGAACAAATTGAACGCAGATGTGTATCTATCTATTAATTGCCATTAACGTGGTCTAAGAGACGACCAAAATATGCCATTAGTAATCAAATCAAAGTATCATAAGTGTGGAAGCTAGATCACGTTGTCAAAAGTTTCCCGTCATTAACTACCTGCAATATCAACGAAGTTTTATATGTAGATATAAATATCTACACACTCAATGCCAATTACTTATACCTGGATAACATTAACGATATCTTCACAAAGCTGAATGATACCACAATTGGAATAAAAGTAAATCATGGCACATCTATTTCAGCTATTCAGGATTTCCTTTATTGATAATATACTTTTAATACTAAGTTATCAGTGATATACTTTAACAACTTTGTCGGTTGAGCATTGAAGGAAAAGGGAGCTACAATTGATCACGTTTCATACAATAATGCTATGAAGCAAGGATTTATGAACGTAGATTCTCCATATGGCTTCGAATTAATTGGAAGGAACATTTAGAGCATGGAATGGTCTGCTTTAACATTAACTCTTATTAAATTTTATGTAACTAGCCACACATGTAAAAATCCTGAGAATAATATGTTTCTTGTACAACATCTTTTCATTTTGAAGCAGAACGGAAAGATTTCTGAAACCCTGGAAATCTTGGTGTAATACTACCATGGTACGCTTCGTCCGTGAGGTGGCTCAAAGAAGGATGGTTAATTTAGAATGTATGAAATTACGAATTTCACCTAAAAGCATACACGCAATCATTTCCATCAATCGATTGTAGCTTCTGAAAACAAGGGAGGAAAAGTTCGTGCCTACAATATTCCTAAAATGTTCATGTCAGTAAATTCGAATGTCCGAAGGAGCAAACCATTATGTTATATTACATCTGATGGTATATACCCTGTACATTATTTGCAGACGGCTCTTAAAAATTCTACTGACATAGTCAAATATAGCTTGGAGAATATTTTGAAAGGCAATGAAGATATTTGAAAGCTTTGATATTTTTATTATTTGTGAAGTCGGAAAAAGAATGAATATGCCAGAAAGTGTCGTTCTTTCATAAATTTGGTGCTTACAATTCTCTGTAAACAAAACAAAACAAAAATCATTATGTTAGTCATCCGTTCATTTTCTGAATGAACGCATCAGCAAGAAGTATTGCACCATGGATATTATTATTGCAGAAAGTAAATTCGCTGAAAAAGATAACAAAACAAAAAAAGTAAACGTGCAATGAAGTCGAGAACATACTATTCATTGGAGTTTTTTGGCGATTTATCACAAGTACTTGAAGCAATATCAGAACATTTGCAAAATGTATTATCAACAAAAAGTATTCCTCTTTGTACTGAAAATGATATGAACTATCATAAAATGAAGCCGTTTATCGTAAGACCATTCAGTGTGAATATTTCCAGAGAAAATACACAATTCTTACTCGGACATTTAGTGAAGAAAGCATGGTGATATATGTGGTGGCTTGGCATATTATATTCAGGCGGGATGTTAAAAATGTTGATTGTCAACTACGCTAAATATCATATACACTATGGAAATATACACACACTCTCATGTCAATACACGTGATTGTTTGCCAATACAAACACGCATATGTATGTATTTATGTATATATGTATATATGCATAGATGAGTGAGCACATACTTACACACAAGCACACACAAGTATATGCAGCATATTTAAGCATATCAGAGTTTGTGTAAGTGATGAACTTCTAGGTCTGGACCTCTCTTTGTACATAAGCTCATATATAAAATACGGTTGTATATGTACATACATATATACTTTTATACACTTGTATTAATGGCCACACACAAATCTATACATATTGGCGAAATATATGCGTACATCGGTGAATATGTATGTACACGCAAAGACGCACATATACTCATACATTAAAAATATCGTACTCTAGCGATCTAGAATTATTACTAGGCTATAGTATTAGTCTGACAACAAATATGTTCTAATACTGGCATGCAGCAAATCGAAGAAAAGACTTTAATATAGATTTTAGTTCAGGCTGATTTATTATTGGTATCCAATGAGAAGAATAATGTAGTATGGAATTGCATTAGTATTTGTTACATGTCCTGTTCTGAATACATAGTCCTTATAGCAAATGTCGTTGTTAATCATGATGACTAGCAAGATATTTGAGTAAATGACATATACTGCAGTGTTGTATATTTACGGACAATAAAACAGCGAGCTGTCAGAATGGTTAGAAAGTCGGAAAATGCCTAGCATATTTGTTTTGATTCATTAAAACTTTCATCCTTTCGATGGATTTCAGTATCAGTCAAAGAGACTGGGGCGATGGTATCCATACTTTAAAAATCTCTGGCCGTGGTGCTTAAATGAGAAACCATATACTTACGGACAATTAGTTTAAAATTTAGAGTTGAAAGATTCTTCAATCCTTGCGCTTATGTTTGAAACCTGGAATTGGTAGTTTCTCTAGAACCATGGACAAAATGACTTGTATATGTTCCGACTGTTTACATTCTGAATCAAAATCCTGTCAAGGTCAACGTCGACTTTTATCCAACCACGATCAAGAAAAATAACATTAAGTACAGGTATTAATAAAATATCCTGTTCCTTCCTCCAAATTTGAGATCTTGTGTCTAAGAGAAAGAAATCAATATTTACCCTTCAATCGGATCTCTTCTATTCCCGATCATTATTGTGTCATACGCCAGGATGTATACATCATGCACTGTAATATATAATGCACTGTTATACATATGCACTGTTATTTCTAAATTAGTGGTTGTGATGCAGTCTGACACAGAACATTATAATTATTGGTTTGCTGGATAAAAGCTGTCTTTCGTAAGAACAACAACAAAAACAACGATATTTATGGTTATTGATGTACATCGAATATAGATATATGACGTTGCCAGAATTATTTCTTTGTAGCCTGGTGATTGTGCATAAGCTCAATCAAACCTAAAACGAGGAACAAAGGACATTTGTTTCCAAGTATTACCGTTTACACAACTACATAGCGGTGCTGTCATTGGCTTTAATATCGATTTCTAAGACGATCGCACAATGATTCAGATTTTAGGAGAACTGCTTCTGGTATCATTTCTCCAGAAACAGCAGCAATCTGAACTCGGAATATCTATCTATCTATCTATCTATCTATCTATCTATCTATCTATCTATCTATCTATCTATCTATCTATCTATCTATCCATCTATCTATCTATCTATCTCTACTGACGGACGTGCTGTCACATCGGCTGCAGAAGTAAACGTTTTTTTTTTACCTTATATTGCTCACATTTATTAAAACGTTTTTCAT
>NC_068982.1:145606198-145608413 GCF_001194135.2 Octopus bimaculoides
TCGTTATCCCCATTTTTTCTCGTCCCCTCGAAAAGTAAAACTCTACATTGTATTTGTCCCATCTATGTTGAGCCCTGTGTGGCTAATAAAGAAATCTATCTATCGATCTATCTATCTGTCTGTCTGTCTGTCTGTGTATATGCATGTCTATTTACCATTATATTTAATCACACACACACACACACATACATATGGACGCTCTCATGCAGAGTGAGTGACATTTGCTTGCTCAGCAACAGTCACTTGAGTGCAAAGGTCATGCTAGCAGAAGTCTCCAGTAGTATCCTTTGTCTGTTGTGCTTTTCTTGATTTTGTTACTACAGAAAGTTGTACAGAAAAGCGAAAAAGTCTAAACATTGGCACCGTACAAATTGCAAAAGGAATTTATTACAATGCAGTATGTTTGTGAAGTGCGCATACTGTATATTCATCCTGATTGTGTAACGTGAACTGCTACACAGTACGTTTGTTATCAGATACAGCCGGGTATTTGATGAAATGTCGAGACGCAAAAACCATACTATTTGACGCTATTCTCCCTTACCGTTTGTAGTCTACATGGTATGTGATGTTCCCCTTTGTGATGTATGCCTCATACTGACAAATATAAAGCTAAACGTATCACAGACACAATTCGTAATACACTGAGTTTTATCTCATTCAGCAATGTAATGCATCAACCTATCCGCTGACATCTCTGACATCGTTAACACGTGAAAATAGGCTGGAAGGCTTACAGTGCACAGTGTTTGATGCATCTAATCACACGAGTGACTTGTAATTGACAATTAATTTCTTAAATGTGTTTGATTGCCTCATGAATTTTGCAGTTGAAAATACCGCGAATAAACATTACCGTACTAACCCATTGTGAAGTGGTGTGGTAGAACAAGTCCCTATATACAGCTTCTAAGCTGGTTATAAATTTGTGTTTGCAATCGAATACAATTCATTCTCAGAAGCTTTAGAATGTTGGATGTAATGGTAAAACACGTTGCTTTATTCTATTCGTTTTCGATTCTGCTACTTGAGTTCCAAATTCCGCCTAGTTCAAATTTACTTCCATATTTTAGAGATAATAAAGAAAGTGCCAGTCGAGTACTGGTGTGAATTCTACTGTTTAAAAATTTTTTTTCTTTATCACTCGCTCTTTCTAGACTGTACATACAACTCAAATATTCAGACCTGCCCCATAGTGTCCTACTGATTTGATCTGATAATTTCATTAATGAAACATGTGTTCGTGAAATATTTATCGTAGAATCTAATAGACGATACCACATAACACACAGATTTAAATTTCCACATGAAAGTGTCTCCTGACGAATCACAGAAAGATGCACTGTAGGATTTATACATGACTTATGGTTACAAATCTTATAGACTTATCCATCGAGACTTTTCCATCACCATACATATTTTCTGTTTCCAACCACCACCTGTTGCACATATAAAATGTACTTTCTTCATATGTTTAAAAATATCTATACCAGTTGTTCTTTCATGCATGTTATTCACTGCTGCTATTTTTTTCAATTACTTTAAGATTTAAGATTTAGAACATCACCAACGTGTTAGACATAGCTGTTGATTGATCAACTGTTCATTCATCAGCTATCAGAGAAAACCACACTGGAAATCTTTCGCTTTGTTTCACTGGATCAAGATATTGTCTACTATGATTTCGAATTTTACTTTAGACTATCATTAATTCCTCTAGTGAACAATAGAAACACCAAATTGTCAGCCTCATATGTCGACTCATCAAGTACTAGAGGGTCAAGGGGTCGATGTAATCGATTTCGCTGTCCCTCAGAGTTGCTGGCCTTGTACCAAAATAAGAAAAGAATATTTAAAGGATTTATCACTGTAATATACTAACTACACATTATTCAATACGTTGTTATTTCCCATTCATAAAATATTTCATCTCCAGTTTTCTTTAAATGAGCAATCTTCAGAATTATATTTTACAAGTTTAGTGAAATACAAGCTATTAAATGAATTATGATTCTGAAAAGGAAATAGAACAGATTACAAATCACAAAATTAAGTAACAAGATACTTCAATAAAAACGTATTTAGAAAAATGCATTAAACATATTTTCATATTTACTAAAATCAAATTTTACGATAATTTTCTGCTTTTCTGCAAAAATAGCATTAATTGCTTGTCTCTTTTCGAGAAGTGGTTCAGCAATTTTATTATTCATCA
>NC_068982.1:145608747-145611304 GCF_001194135.2 Octopus bimaculoides
ATTCTGTGTGCCTTAATATATCAGGCTGAATAAAAAGTAAGCAACGTGTCGAAACATGAAATTCATCACAATATATTTCAACAATGTCGTAATTTTTATTAATCAAAGTAAGTACCATTACGATCAACATATTTTGCCAACGAATTACAAGTTTGTTTATTTCGGTAACATAAAAGTCTGGAGTTCTGGAACTGACGAACTCTTTGAACGCACTTTCAGCCTCGGTTTGACTTTTGAACTCCTTCTCTGGCAGGAAACCATCAAGGTGCTTGAAAAAGTGGTAGTCGGTAGGAGAAAGGTCTGGGGAATAAGCTGACTGTGGAAGAACTTCGTAGCCAAATGCCCTCAACTTCTGGAGCGTTATTCATGAAACTGTGTAGTTGAGCATTGTCATGAAGAATAATTGGCCCTCGTCTGTTGATCAGACTGGGATGGAGGAGTAGCAGCTTTTTTGTTCATTTTGGCAATATAGCAGATCCTCCAAGAGATTTTTTCACTGGAATGACAATGTGGTTTAGTGATTGTTCTTGCAGTATATGTGTAAGTTTTGTGATGAGTTTTCCTTACATGTGTGTGTATCTTAGTGTCTGTATGGAGTATGGAGTAAAAATTGAAATTTGGTTTTCTTTTTCATGTTTTGCGCTTATCTTGACTTACTGATTGAGCAGACCTATGACCAGTGGGATAACAATTATTGGTGGACCATTTCGTCTACAGATTTTGCCTTCTCCCTCTGTTATCTTAACACTATTTCTTCCGTAAACTTTATGGCTCTGAGCAAAATTGAATTTTAAAATATTTTTGTTGTTTATTAGACGTCAATGTGTAACAGAAGGGAGCTGACATTTGATTCGAGCAAGGAGAGAAAGAACGCGTACGCTCTTGTTATTGCTTTTTGTTGTCGATGATCCTGATTGTAACAAAAATTGTGTGGTTATTATCGTTCTGTTTGTTCATGGTAATCGCAGATATAATATTAGAAAGGATATCAAAGTCACTGTCTATAACTATAATTGTCAACTTTGTTGTTCTTTGGTTAAGCGCTACAATAAATCACATTCAGTTAGCTTAGGATTTTAAAAGATATTCAAGTCGTGAACATTTCTTCCTTGTAGGAGGTGTATACAACTACATGATTTAATCTGTTCTTTATTTAAGATCGTGGGAATTTAGTGAAGCGAAATTTGGTTGCTATTTTTGAGAAAGGAAGTCGAAGACATTGAAGAATCTGCGTTGGCTCTCGCTTTTGTTGCTGCTACTGTTGTCTAGACCTGAGTTCTTATTGTGATCTTACGTTCTCAGTTGGAGGAGATCTGGTTTTCGTGTTGTTACTGTTTCTTAACTCCAGGTCAAACGTGATTACGCGAATCACAATGATAATTCTTCTTCAACCTACTCTCTCAGATTGAAAATGCTGGCAGTGAAGAGCAAAATAAAAACACCACGACCAAGATTCTAAATAGTGTCTAGGTGTGATCTTAGTCGGAGCTCATAACCTCGTCCTTTCTATGGAAGATTCACACTTTTTGAGATAACACTGAATTAAATCAAAAGTTTTACTATGTTTGAGTGAACATATTTCGTAACTACACAACACTCAACTCGTTACCAAATTTAATTCACGGTATCTAGCACCGACTAATGTTGTTTGGGATGGAATATAGTCGATGTATTAATCACAATATTGACTTGCTCCAGTTGCCCGAATTTGCTGGAGTACTAGAAGTGGTAAGAGGTTAAATTTTGTAATATTTTAAGGCTGACTGTCTGACGATCCAGCAACACCCAGAATTTTCCCATGTATGAAGTATTCCTACTTTAGAACTTATGCAGCTTACAAAAAATGATGGACACATTAAACAGGGTTTGAAATATAGTTACGTCTTTCACTAATCATTGCCTTGTCTACTCTCCAGCATATATTAAAAATTATTATTGTTGTTGTTATTATTATTATTATTATTATTATTATTATTATTATTATTATTATTATTATATGCTCGACTTTTGCTTTGTATTTGTACAAGTTGACTCGACTCCAAGTCTCATCTAGAGACCTCAATAAACAACAAGTTAGAAGTTCATGTTGGTGTTATGCCTAGGGTGTCATATATTTGGTTTTGCACATAGTATTGTTCTAGAGAATGTTCAAGAACGCTTAAGAAAATTATGAGTTTGTTTTAAAATTTGAGATTACATAGGCAGTATCTTATGTAAGATATGGTCAGTTCCCATGAGCACAATCTTTTTGAATTTCTGCCATTTTGAGGTATCCTCGTACCTGACCTAGATGGGAATCAGCCCGTTTTGCTATCATTCTTAGGGAACCTATGGCAACAGGTATTGTTTTATTCTTCAGGTTCCACATTTTGCCAATTTCTGTTTCAAGATCTTTATACTTGCTCAGTTATTGGTAAGCCTTGGCAGATACATTTATGACGATTGGGACAGTCATATCAATAAGGAGGCATGATTTTTGTTTGAAGTATTTCAATGTAATGTCTGACCTATTTATATCTATCTTTCTGTCAGTTTGAATAGTGAAGTTCCAGAGGAG
>NC_068982.1:145611498-145613295 GCF_001194135.2 Octopus bimaculoides
TTCTTCTTCTTCTTCTTCTTCTTCTTACTGTTATGTTTTTTTTCTTCTTCAAATTTTCTTCCATTCCTCGTCCAGTGTTTTCCGTACATCTAGGGCAGAGAAGGAATTGGAGAAGGTGCTTGCTTCTAGGGTTTTAGGGAAATCTCGGACAGTAGGGTTCCTCGATCATCCCTAGAGGCATTCCTGTATCAGGAGGGCCGCATCTATGTCATTCTCCCCGCTTTATTTCTTTACATTTTTATGCTATGCATATGTCCCTTCTTTTTCTGTGTATACCGTGTATACTTACCATTTTTTTAATCATTTCATTATCATATGTAAACCCCCACACGTTATGTCTGTCTCTGTATTGTCTCCTTCATCCTTCGCCCTTGCGGCAAATAAAAGAATCGTTACTACTACTACTACTACTACTACTACTACTACTACTACTACTACTACTACTACTACGATGTATTATGCTTTGTATGTAATGATGTGAAAACAGTATTGTATTTACGGCTTTGCTTTTAGCTTTTTATTCTCATACACAGTGAACCATTTATCATTTATACTATTTTTGCTCTCATACACCACACAGTTCCTATTTCTAATTTACGTTCTCTTTGCTTTAATAATCTTGGAAGCTACTGTATGACAATATTAGGAACGGAAACGTTTCCATTTGGTTTTCATCAAGATACTTGGGCAGCACACTTTTCAAATTTGTGTAGACATATTACAGAATATTCATTTACTGATTTTGTGATATAGTGAATTTGATGATTGCTTGTAGCATTTACTTATTGTTATTTTGAAATGTCTGGGTATTGGCCTTTAGATAATTACTAACACACTCGCGTGTATAAGTATATCCCGTCTTTGTGAGTTCTTTAAAAGCGGAATGAGGTAGCCAATATTCTCTTATTTTATCAGCTTGGTCTGCTGTTGAAGTAAACTTATTAATTCTTTCTGATAGATTTTTTTTCATTGTGTGGCTCAGCATTGATTTGAAGTACCTAGAATTATGCTTACCATTAGTACCTTTATTCTAGATGCATTTAAAATATAGTTCACTGTCATATTTGTTGACTTGCACTTTGTCCGGGCATAATTTCGCTTCGGTCATATCTTATTGTATAGAAATCAAATTTATTTTCTGTTTTTTTTTTGTCTATTCGCTTTAGCTATCGTTATTTGTATGTTTCGCCATCCACTGAGCTTGTAGTTTTTACATACCTCCTATGTTAGAAATAGAAAATAGTGCTTGGTTTTTTTCATATTTCAGTATTTCTCAGATAAGTCTTCCTGTACTATTTTCTAAGTAATTTTTAAAATTGTACTTATTTTTAAATAGTTCACTCTTTGCATCAGGTATTTTCTTCTTCGTGCGCATTGTATATATTTCAGTTTAATTGCCTCGGTGGTATTGGCATGCATTGCAATGGACAGTTTTCTGTTTTCCTTTCAACAAATGTGCAATGTGTTGGTACACAAGCTGTAATTTACTAAGTGGAGAGATACTCTGATTACATTCTTAATTCAGGTGATGAGTTCAACTTTAAGCCATTCAGCGATGGAGTAGTCACTCTTCACGAGTCTGCAATTTTACAGACGAAGCTAGTCTAGTCCAGTAATGGAGTTTCGCTCATGGGGTGGTTATCTCCCCTGTGAGTATATCAAAATGCGCCACATTACAGTTCTTAGGGCTTTAACTTTTATTTATAGCAATATAGGCGCTACTCAGTAGCGAAATTAATGACGACTGAATTTTTCTTTTTTGGCTTTATATTGTGTATACCTGCTTACGTTACTTTA
>NC_068982.1:145613683-145623003 GCF_001194135.2 Octopus bimaculoides
ATATATATATATATATATATATATATATATATATATATATATATATATATATATACTCTTCCAAGTACTCGTTACTGATTTTCTCCTTAATTATTTCTTTATTGTACATTGTATCAGGTCTATTTGATCGTAAGTTCATATATGAGAGGGAACTATGTTTTGAGAGTCTAATTCTAACAGTATTTTGAGTTGGATGTCGTAATTCACCTCTTCTTTAATTACTAGGCTTAGTTCGTTTAATATTATATGAATTTGATTTTACTCTGCAATAGAGATTAAATGTTGAGTTGATTGTCGCCATTGAGGTGATTGCTTTCCAGTTTAGTGTTAACGGATGTATATTGAGATACTTATAGTTTATGAATATCATTTGTAAGCATTAATAGTCTTATTTCATACGTCCATCAGTGGAGCCAGAGATAGACGGAAATATTAGCAATAAGAAGTCTCAATGAAAAATTCGTTTTTTCTTTTGGAAGAGAAAGTACTGATTAAAGTCGTACTGCAGAGTTAAATGACATTCTTCATTTTGACAGACTAAGGCTGCTATAGTGTCACACAATTGTGCGTATGTGGGTGTGCTTTGTTTACGCAGTATTTGTCCTGTATTCAATATCCAAGAAAGCTATAGAAAGCTTTTCGGCAATCGATTCATGCCATGTTGAGAGTTTTGTTTTCTTCCTTGATATCTCTTACAACTATTCGTTTATCAAACGCTATCAGAATGATAATCCTTTCATACATCTTCCTTGGTTCTGTAGTAAGGTATTATTATCTTTCAGATGAGTAGCCAGCCTACTGGAAGGTGTATATGTCAGAGATGATTATGGAGTGCCGTATTTATTCTGTGGTAAGCCATATTCCCATGCATAAATACATCACTATATATATATATATATATGATTGTATGTGTGTGTAATGTGTACAATGTATATATATGTGTATGCTTGTGCGCGCGCGTGTGTGTGTGTGTGTGTGTGTGTGTGTGTGTGTGTGAGTGTGAGTGTGTAGATTTCTGCACTATTCGTCTTGTTTTTTTAAAGTTCTCCAGTAGGTATGTTATCAGATTTTTGTGTTTTAATCCAACCTTCTTGTTATTCCTTTTGGAAATCTATTTAGTTATATAGTTCAGATACGTAGTTTCTATTAATGTGTTCCAATATCTTTTGCTTGTTGTCTTATTTCTCGTTATATTTGTTCTAATATCTAATTGACCAAACTCCATACCTTTGAGAGTAGCACACACAATTTTCAAATTCTTGTTCAGCAAGATTTGTCATGAGCAGATGTTTTACATTTGTTTTCACTTTCAGGATTTTCGGTTTTATTGCAATTTCTATATTTCTGATAACTTTTTCCCGTTATACTTTACAGCTTCTACTTCTGTTTCACTTACAGAATATATGACTCTTCTATTTTCTTGATGTATTATTTTTCCCTTCTCTTTGTGGAGGGTTTGGGGAAGTAATAATATAAGCTATGAGGATAGAACTTGGTTTCCTTCAATGCAACCATGACTACTCGCTAAATTACATTATTCAGAATATCGACATTGAAATTGGTTTCCGTGGAAGGCATTCTTTGAAAACCTGCTCACATTTTGCTATCAAGTTCATTGCATTATTTGTTGTTTGTCTTCTTGCACGTTGTAGTTCTTTCTCTTTGGTGATTTTGATAGGATCAATTTTATTCTATTACGTGTTTTATTTCCTTTCGCGTAATATGCAGGTCCTGGGGTATTTTTTGTTGTCATTGGTTAACTGAATTATTATTTCTATTCGACTTGTTTTTAATCCCCTTTCCCAAATTTGTGATATTGTATTTATGTGAATGTCAGCTATCTTCTCTTTATTTGTTTTGTTTGTCGTGTTGACTATAATTTACATTTTCTTCATTCTGTTAAAGTATTCCCATTGATTTTAAATGGCTCACCGACTTTGGGAAAGTTGTCAGCTTTCGTTGGAGGTGAAATCTTATGATTTTAGTGGGTTTGATACTTATTGTTAGTTGATACTTATTGTTAGACTAATGTGTATTTCATTGTCATATGTTGTCTGTTTTCGGTTTTTGACATATTATATCATATTGTATTTTTCCGAGTGTTAGTCAGTCACATGTTAATCGGAAAACCGATTCATGGAAAGAGCAAACCAGTTTTGGCTTTCTTTATAAAATGACGACCATAATGGTGAATAGTGATGAACAGGACACTGGAAGTCTAACAGAGTGTGACGCGTCAATTACTGTGCCTGTTGCAGTCATATAATAAACAAATCAAAAGAAAACATAAAGAACGTTCGGATATTTCCGTGAATTCAGTTGGCTAAATTTTATTTCTTCCTCTGTATCGTACTATTCTTTTATTGAGTGTTAGGTAGAGTATGGCTTTCCAGCAAGCGTACAACACTTCCAAGTCGTGTTCGTTGGTCCATCGTTATAGGATGTTATAAGTGTACTCCGATAGATGATATTTTATCAGTAGAAATATATTTATTCGTTTGTAAAGACCTGAAGAGAAGACGCCAAATCTTACTTCTTTATTGCCCACAATGGGTTAAACATAGAGGGATCAAACAAGGACAGACAAAGGGATTAAGTCGATTACATCGAGACCAGTGCGTAACTGGTACTTAATTTATCGACCCAGAAAGGATGAAAGGCATTCTGTCACTGATTGTAGTGTGGTCACATTTACATCCCATCATAATCATTAACCATTATTTAGAACTTAAGATATTTGGAATTCTCTCACTTGTTGATTATCGCTAGGTAGGTACTGATGAAGCAGGTCTGTGATCAAAAGCATTCACAATATACCTAGTCCGCATTTTTTTACGCACAATGCGCAATAAACTACGCTATTTTTATTTAAATTTCGTTAAATTTTGTTTAGGGGCGCAGTGTATTGCATGGGACATATTTATTTGATATATCTTACATGACGAGTGACTACGTAAATGAGCCCCTGCCTGCTCTTGTAACTCAGATATGTGCATTTTCGGTTGTGCTTAGCACATTGTATAACGTTAGTTCTTAATGCTGTGTAACTCTAAATCAGTTCTCATTGATCTGAGTCTCTGATAAAATGCATTCAAACTTTGGACATTTCATTCTTTCGTTTATATTACTACGTTGTTCACTATGTACCGCCAGTTTTAAGAAGATAGTGTTCCATTTGAGAGACACTGGTTGCTGTTCCTAGCAGGGTGAGTGGCCGTGTAAACAATTCTCACTGATTCCTTTCGATTTATATATGTTTTATATTGCTTTGCTTTTTGGCGTCTCTGTCCTGGTACTAATGATGAATTGGTTGCACTTAAAATAATTATTTGTCATTGTAAACAAATTTTCATCCTGAATAAAGACAAATAAAACATATAAGCATTGCGTGTAGTTTATGAGGACGGGTAACATCACTGTTTGTATGACTTAGTAATTTTACTTGCACTTTCTCTGATATGAAACATTTGCAACTTTTCAAATGGAATGTCAAGTTTCAGAATATGTATTATAGTTCTTTATTCGAAGAACTATTCCTGATCAAGCAGGCTCACGATCAAGTGCGTTTCAGTTGTGATTATCTATTATTCTGTGTAACACAATTTATGTCCATGGGTTACCTCTAGACAATGTGAAAAATGATTAATATTTCCTTTAAACTTTGCTTTTCTTATACTTATTCAAACCGCAAAGAATTCCTATCAACACATTATTGTGACTCTCCCCAACTACTCCTACTCATGATCAAAGATGCACATATTTTAAGGCACTAAGGGACATGCTCCAGAGTTTATGGTTAAGCAACTGACAAACAACTCTCTGATATTCAGCACAATATTTGCTCTAACGATATTTCTGCATCATCAACTCAGCGCAAAAACTGTGAAATGTAATGGAAAAATATCAGTTTCAAAACATTGATGTCCGGGTCACAAAAGCACAGTTTGAAGGGAATAGTGGTCATACTCTTTCATTTATAGATAGGAAATAATAATTACGGTCCAGAGGCAAAATGAGACAGTTTTCACAGTGTTATCTGGTTTTGACTGAGATCTGCATTATCGAATGTGTCTTTCTTTTTTCAAAACATTAGGGTGTAAATTGTAGGGGCTCTACCACTTGATTAAATCAGCGTCGTTTTAAACCACTGGTCAGTAGATGGCAACATCCCTAAAGCGTAAGGCTACATGTAGTTTCATGCTATATTTAGTCTGACGCTTGTCTTGCTTTCGAATTCTAAATCACACAATGTTCGATTATATGTTTCATTATTTTGACTCGATTATTATTATTATTATTATTTTTATTTTCATATGCACTCAACAGATTGGAAAGGAAAAAATCCTAACATCGGGCTGAAAGTAACCTTAGATGCCAAAAACCCTCCTATCGGGCTATTATTATTATTATTATTATTATTATTATTATTATTATTATTATTATTATTATTATTATTATTATTCAGTAGTTTTATTTTTATAACGTGCTTTCACTTCACTACCGAGCGCAGCTCTGTGTTCTTTGTGTATGTGCTGTGGTTTGCTGTGATGCTCTTATGGTTACTGTATTGAAAGTGTTTTGCGTAGGATGTGTGCAGTGCCCAGTAGGTGCAATTTTCTGTATGTTATATATATTTGTAAGTCCTGTTGTTTTTGTTATGTATTTGTCTGAATATTATTTTATTATACCTAAGGCGCCTTCTATGATAGGAATTGTTTCTGTCTTTAGATTCAACATTCGAGTTGCATCTATTTCCAGGTCTTTGTATTTTGAAAGTTTCTCCATTTCTTTTAGAGAAACGTTGTCATCTACTGGTGTTAATACATCAATTAGAAAGCATATTTTCCTTCATGATCTTTGACAACTATATCTGGTCTATTGGCCTTAATTTCTCTATCTGTGTGTATTGGCATATACCAGAGTATGGTTGCTTTCTCGTTTCCTGTGACCTTTTCTGGCGTGTGTTTATACCATGTTTTTTCTGTTGTTATTCCATAGTGTTGGTATAGCTTCCAGTGTATATAGGTTCCGTCTCTGTCGTGTCTGTGAATATATTCCTTCTCAGCCAGGACTGGGCAGCCAGAGATAATATGATTTATTGTTATTATTATTATTATTATTATTATTATTATTATTATTATTATTATTATTATTATTATTATTATTATTATTGTTATTATTATCATTATTACTATTTTCCCTCTACCACAGGTTCTGTTGGAGCTCCTGGAGTCTTACACACGTAGTAGGCTTACTACTTGCATCCTACGGTACCTACGGTACCTACGGTAACATGCTATTCGTTCATGTTTACAGTATTGAAAATGTTTTACATAGGATGTGTGCGGTGCATAGTAGTGCTATTTTCTATTATTTCTTTTTTGTATTTGTCAACATCCTTACAGACTGAAAACAGTTTTTTGATTTGTTCGTGTTGTGTGGCTATTTGTAATAGTTATCCTTGCTTCCGAAGAAGGTGTTTCTGTAGTCCTATGGTGGTTATTTTGTAATAGTTTTCTATTACAAAATATGCTACATTGTATAAATAGTCTTTCTATGTCAGATTTTGGGTAGTGCATCCTAAATCCTGTCATTATTTTTCTTGCTTTCCTGTCTATTTTGATTAATTCATTTGGAGTCCAGTAAAGAATATTGTAACTGTAACTTATTATTATTATTATTATTATTATTATTATTATTATTATTGAGTGAGAGAGAAGTGCATGTTATCTAAGTGACGTTGGGGTACAAATATACAAAAATCAATATACCCATCATAACTGTCCGTCTGATAAAAGAACACCAGGAACATATGTCACAACCTTATGCGCGTGACATGGAGATCTCATATCAAGATATACTGCTCATGACTTTGCAGGTGGGGCCCAGTTAGAATTGTCTTCAATTTGAGTAGCTCATCCCGCTCAAAAGGTCGCTGAATAAGGGTTGTTTAAGGATGACGAACGAAACAGCTATGTTTCCAGTGGTCAATTATTTAAACTGCAAGCAACACTTTGCGGCATTTTCTAGCTCTTTATGTTCTGATTTCGAATTTTCACCGTAGCTAATTTTGCATTTCATCATTTCGGAGCCGATGAAATATGTACCAGTCAACTACTGGGGACAATGCTATAGAATTACTCCACTAAAGTTGCTGATCCTGTGCCAAGATTATTTACTTAGTTATTTTGAAAATCATTAGGTTTTGGGAATCTTGTCTTGCTCTATTTGTTCTGGTTTATAAAACCCAGTGTTCAAATCACTTAACATGCATTTTATCTTTCAAATATCCAAGTAGATAAAATAGAGTACCACTCAGGTTTTGATTTTTGTCCAAAAATATTTTGCCTTGTATTTGTTTTGTTAATGTCAAATCACTTCATTGCTGTATTGCTGTTAATAACCATATTCCTAAATCTTGTATAAAACATCTCATGTGTATGGATTTGATTAACGTGGAATTCTCTACTTTTATGTAGTGACTAGTAATGGACTTATAAAAAGTTGTTGAGAGTATATCAATATCTTATGTAATTGTTCAGCTCTCAAATGCAATAGTTACTTCCCATACTAACAATCATCATATTCATTTTTATCATCTATTGACAGTATTTCAACTTCAGAATCTTTACGTATTTTTATAAATATGTTCCTGTCTTATACTATTGAAGTTTCAAATAGGTGCCATAAGGATATCTTGTAAGGTGGGTTGAGATTTCGATTTTTCTCTGTATATTGACAACTGTTTGTAAAAGATGCTATATTTTTCACCTAAATCTTGTTGAAATTTTACAGAATTCTAACTTCTACTTTGCAAATTTGTCATGCTCTTGCTGCACTTTAATTTATGCTGTATGGGACATCTTAATGCATTGTGCTCTCTTGTTTTCTTATATTATTCAAAAAGCCTGTGTAGCAACGATAAAAATATATCGACTGTTAACTACCAGTGTAATTACTTATTTTCTGGTTGTGCTGTTTAGTAAATGCTCATCAGCTATGATCTTGTAGAACTATCTTCATAAAAATTCCAGCCGTGACCATTCCGAACCTTTTTAGTAGAGTGTGTACATAGAGCTACATGATCTAATAAATTCTATGATTAGTCTGTAAAATAAGGGAAATCTAGCAGTATTTCCAGCAGATAGAATGACGCCGATTATGTTCATTCATTGGTATCTTTTTGCAGTTATCTTCAGTACTGCACTTCTAGGTATTGTGTTTAGTATATTTTAATATTTTTATTTTTCACATATTTTCTATGCTGTACGTATAAATAAGGTTTCTATGCTGTACGTATAAATAAGGTTTCTTAAATTTGTTCTTAAATTTGTCTGCTACCATGTGGACTGCATCAATATTTACAAATGTATACACAGATTGGCATATAATTCCCTTTCCATTCAAAAACTAAACTTTTTAAATGCAATGGTAAAGTAATTTTCCCTTTAGAGTTATTAATAGATACTGGAAATTACTTTGAACTAAATGTCACGAATTATAATTCACCAATTACATTCCATTTACAGTTTCGAATGGCGATTATTTATAAGCTGAGTCCCAGCAAAACATAATGTATTTGGCCCCAGGTAAACAACTTACGTCATCCCAAAAATCAAAAAAAATTTAAAAAATAGGTTGATGAAATTTAAAGTGAAAAGTGACTTTTATTTATTACTCCCTATAACATCCTTGAAATAACCACTCTATGTAGAAAATTGTTTATCATTTGTTTGAGACGAATCGTCATGTATTATTCAAAAGAACGTTCCGTTCTTTCCTTTCAATAACTCAATTTGGGTTCTTTCCGTCATTGATTTTATTTTTATCTATGTTTCTTTATTTGCTTCAAGTAAACCATGTTATTATTATTTTACTGCTTTCAGCCACTCAGCTCTGTCCATAGTAAGCATCAGTTCAGGTAATATATTTACTGAATAAAGGCGCCAAGCTGACGGAACCGTTAGCTTGCCGGGCAAAATGCTTAGTGGCATTTAATTCGTCTTTACGTTCTAAGTTTAAATTCCGACAATGTTGACTTTGCCTTTAGGTCGACGACATAAGTACCAGTTGAATACTGGGAAAGATGTAATCCACTTACTGCACCTTCTAAAATCAATAGCCTTCTGCCAAAATTTGAAACCAATATATTTACTGAATTATTCGACTTCTTTCAATTGTCTAAAATGTGTTTCATTTACGACATACATTTGGAAATTGCATCTTTAAACCACAGACGCATCATTATATTTGTTTAATAAAACAAAACAACAAAACAATATTTATGATATTAAAGGACTGGATTAAGAATGTCAAATTAAGTAAAATGTTTGAGTCTGACTATGGTCATTCTACAGCTACCCCATAATATTGCATTTCATAGCCATGATATACTATATTCTGGCCGTCTGTTTGTCTGTCTGTTTCTCTGCCTTCCTGTCTCCCTGCTTGTCTGTCAAGATATATACACACCGACCTCTCCATCATATTATAATATTTTCTGTTAGCCGAGTGTGCTAGAGGAGCTGTCTGCCACATAAGTTTCTGAATCCATATCTAATACTACTGTTATGGGGATAATACTAATACTGTCCCTTGTGACATGTGGTATATCAGATCGCCCGTAATGAGGCACGCACAATCCTGCCCTTTCCTGCCCTTTCAATCCATGCCCTTTCCTGGTGGTGCAGACCCTGCTTAGAGGAAACACTGTGCATTTTGTTGACAAAGGGACTGATCATTAATAAATTCACAGAAAGAATATTAAGATCCTTACATGCTAGGAAATGCAAATATGCCCATTATAATAAGCGCAATTCACTATCATCACTGACTTAATTTACAGATTACTTAGATTGTCAGATAATGAACCTAAACAACTCCTTGGGACACACGTTGCGATATAACATCACAGAGATACACCACTGGTCTATTATATTTTATGGTATCTATTTATTCACAGAATACCCTTGCGTCTGTCCTTGCATATTGCCTACATTAAACATCACAGGATATCATTAACTTAACCACAAGACCTTCGATAAATTGCTTTTTCAACTAACACCTACAGACAACTATAGATTCGCAATACTGTTAATACAATTAAAGACGGACTACATGCTTTTTGAATTAATATGCATGAAAAGATCAGTTGATTAGCGCTTACGCTACGTGCATGAAATTATTACTATATTAATATTATTTTATTGCTTGTTTCATTGTTTCATTCTTTTATTGAAATGCCTAGTTTGACTAGAACCTTCCGGTGGAGTACACCATCGGAACGTACTGTGCGTTCAGCTAAACACGGTTATATATAT
>NC_068982.1:145623133-145631023 GCF_001194135.2 Octopus bimaculoides
TATATATATATATATATATATATATATATATATATATATATATATATATAGTGGAAGCAGGTGAGTATGTCCATATATATGTATATATATATATGTATATATAAGCGTATGTTGTGATATATGTACGTATGTACCGTAGCCACTAAAAGATTTACTACCAACAAAACGCCAGAACTAGTCACCCGGAACCTCTGGTAACTTGGGACGCAGTGTGATACAAAATGGCAGGGCAACTACCAAAGAGCTGTAGAAATTACTTGCGGCGTCACTAGTGCTAAGCTGTATCGGTCTTTGCCTTTCCCTTGGATAACATCAGTGGCGTGTAGAGAGAAGGTTGGTATGCATGGACAACTGCTGGTCTATAGACTACTTTGCCCGTGCTTGTGACTCGGAGGGTAATTTTCTACGTGCAGTCACACATACATATATATACATATATATATATATACATATATATATACATATATATATATATACATATATATATCCGTATGTATGGATGTTTGTGTGCGTGTATGCGTCTGTGTAAGCAATTTCAACTAATTGGTTAATGTAATTTTTTTTCGTCAGATGCACAAAAGCAAACGGAAAAGATGAAATAACTTGTGTTTCTTGTGTGGTATTGCTTGGTGAATTATAGCTTGTTTTCATATCTTTATAATTCCAAACTATTTCAGATTGTAATGGTTATTTAATGTTTCTAGTGTAAAGCAATATGCTGGCTTCTTTACTGTACACAAACAAACACCGACACATACACACACACACGCGCGCCCGCACCCCCACCCTATTTTAGATGATAATGGTTATTTAATGTTTCACGTGTAAAGCAATATGCTAGCTTCTTTACAGTGGTTTTGGAATACTTTTAGTATATATTTTTGCTATTGCAACTGTTTAGTGATTCTTATTCACTTGAAGAAGATTAATTATAGAGAAGTATTATTTTAAGGAGTTTTGACACAAGGTTTTGTCGGCTTGAAGCTATAGAGATTTGGTCAAGATGCCACGCAGTGAGACTGAACCCGGAAGCATGTGATCGGGAAGCGAGCATCTTACCACACAGCCACGCCTGGGCCTATTTATAGATTAAATTAAAATAGACATTTATGTATCAAACTATATGTATAAACACTGTTAGAATGTATGGTTTTGTATAATTCTAGGATATAAAATCTGTTCATAGTTTTGCTATGCAAAACACCACAATATGTTTCGGAATCAAACAAATCTCATCGCTGCAGTGATGCAAGATTACACAGTCGCGTTTCGCTTTTCGTCAGGATTGTCAATGTCTTGCACTCGATTGTCACCTGCTTAGATGACGTTCGTGTCTGAATATACATGAAACATATATATGAAATAGAGAATAAGTGAATAAAACGTTTAGTAGTATTTTTGGATCTTGACGCGCATTATCATTCTTATGTTGTGCCTTCATTTAGTGTGATACACAGCGATTTCAATCTAATGCTGCTTCAATTGCCTGCATCGAGTTTTTATACGACCCTGCTATCCCCAACAATACCAGTGGATGTTTTATTCACTTTTTCTAATATACCGAAGCTAGAAATTTGTTTCAGTATTTGACAATCGACAGCGCAGTATTGACAAACCTAAGAGAAAGATGAAACCCGTCTGGCGTTATTCTGAGTAACTGCAGCAAAGATGTTTGTTTGCTTCCAATGTATATTGTAACGTAACAAATCTATGTAAAGATTTTAGTCTCAGATAATTTAACAGCAGTTGCCTTGCCTTAGAACGATGTGTATAATTTTAGTATGACACACAGAAGAAGATTTTCTATATTATTAAGCACGTTAGACTTACACAGCTCTTGTAACAAAAACATGTTCATAAATTTCTGAAGAAAAGCTCTTTTATTATTACTAGACTTTTTAGGGAGAAATAAATGGCAATAAGCTTGCAAAATGAAAATTATTTAAGATTAAAATCTTTCTGGCCAGAGAGAATATTATTTAACACAAACATACCACTGTATGTTATCTTTTGTATATGATTTTCGCGACTCAAATGTAATTTTTAGAGCAACTGTTTCATAGAATTAGACACGGTAAGTGGATGGAGATATTACATTGGATTAGGCTAATTTCAGTTTTAGTTTCAAATTCCCTATTGCTACATCCTTTGCATTTAGGATGTGGAGTGCTGAATGCATATCTTTTGCATATAGCACTTAATCAGAAGACGTCTAAACAGTGTTATTTTGAAATGGTTTATAACGTTTGATATTTTTTGTGGTACCACTCTCGCATGCTATTTTCATATTTTAAACATCTGTTGAGGCTGTGTTTTGTCAAACAATCTTTTGGTAGTCTTAGTTGGTAGGACGTTTTAATCTCACAATATCATATATACGAATATGTGTTTATTTAAAGTTGCATGCGGAACACCATTACAAGGGGGTATGTCACATGGTTGATGTATCCATATAAATTGCTTACCTGCAACAGCCATTTGATCACTATAAAATTGTCAGCAATATATGTTCTATATTGTAGAATGATTTTTGTGAAACGTTTGGTTATTATAAATAATAAATAAAGAAATCATTATATTACAGGAGATAGCTTTCCTTGAAAGTGAAGATAACTTTCTATTAGGGCGATCATCTTCGGGTTCCTTAACTCGGTTTCCAGCTTTAGGCGTGAAATTTTTGTACGGGTTTGATCGCACCGCAATGTACTCTGTACTTCTATTATGACTATACTATAACCATATCACGCTTGCCGAAATATATACATATGAGCGAGAAAACTGATAAACTGTTGTTTTTGAGCAAATGCCCAGTACTTGAGCCCGAGTAGTTGTGCACAGAAATACCCTTGTCATTAACAAAATCGCAATATTAGCGAACCATTACTCCGAGAGAAAGATTGAAACAATTGGGCAATTCTACACAAAATACATGATATAGAAAAAAAAGTAGCAAGAAGAAAGTTACAAATGTTTTTGGTTCCATTTTTTCAACTTATTAATGACACTTTTAATGTCCAGATATCTCAGATTTCCAATCATTTGATTTAATACTTTTGCTGCTACAAGATGGAATTGATGTTAAGTGTCACGACAAGAAATATTGTATTTTCCTGGATCGAATATCTTCTCTACATTAATCTTATTTCCTGATGGACGCCATCAATTAAAATGTCTTGATACTCTTGTGAGTTTCAGGTTTTTGTTTCGATAACTCCTACGTAGCAAGTCTTATTTTTCATGTCATTTGAAAGATTCATAACCATTTCTTATTTTTTTAAATTCTTTGATCTGTGAAGTGCTCGTGGTTATTGTAAGGTCCATGTTTTCTCATTGAATTTCGTAGATTGTCTTCATGCATCTAAAATAAACGCGCTTTTGATTTGATATATCCTCCATTTTGTCTTGTGCAATCACTTTCGAATTGCGAAATTGATTCATTTTTCACTGCTGTATTCTTATACACATTCAACATATTTTACTTTAGGAAACAGTTTTTCTCGTTTTAGATTTCTGTTTAATAGTATATTATCTTCGGCATTCAATAACCTCCACTGTGCTACAGGTTTACCTGCCCAACCTCTATTTCTTTGGTCTGCTTTCCTATAATTTCTCTCTGTGTCTATTCATTCATCACTACTGGAATTAATTTGATTGTAGCAGGCAGGAAATGATTTTAATCCGTAGCATTTATTTGCCCCTTTTAGATTATTGCTTGTAAAGTTTCATTCATTGTGTTATTACCATTTTTTGAAATGTTTGTAACAATTCGGTAAAAGTATCTTCAATATTAAGACGATTGAATGGCAGTATGTGCAGAACACCGAAGAAAATTATTTTCGTTGTTTTGCTGCATCCATTTATGTTATAAATCTAAATTCTGATGGGAATGATTGCAGTCGGATCCTTTCGGCATCGATAAATTTATTAACAGGCAGAAACTGCAGAAAATGTAATGAATTACAGATCTCACCAGAAACATGTTCACTCGTGCCATTGTTAAATATCGCTATTGTTATTATTATTATTATTATTATTATTATTATTATTATTATTATTATTATTATTATTATTGTTGTTGTTGTTGTTGTTCTTCTTGTTGTTGTTGTTGTTGTTGTTCTTCTTCTTCTTCTGGTTACTGCCTGGAATCGAACTCGGAATCTTGGGGTTAGTAACCCGCGCTCTTAAGCACTACGCCATATGCCCGTGGGCATATGCCGTAGTAGTTAAGAGGGCGGGCTACTAACCTCAAGATTCCGAGTTCGATTCCAGGCAGTGACCTGAATAATAATAATAATAATAATAATAATAATAATAATAATAATAATAATAATAATAATAATAATAACAACAACATCAAAAATACCTTAGGAATGAGAACCTAGTTTCCAAAATTCCCCAAGACACCTGATGAAGCCTGGAGGGTATATCAGCCGAAACGTTGTGTTAACAACAAACAAGATGAGAACAAATATCAGTCAATTGTAATTAATGTAAATAATGTACATAATTCCTCATCTCTTAAATATAGAACTGAATTATTATTATTATTATTATTATTATTATTATTATTATTATTATTATTATTAGTATTATTATTCAGGCAGCGAGCTGGTAGAATCGTTAGCCTGCTGGACGAGATGTTTAGCGGTATTTCACACTTCGTTACGTTCCGTTGTGGTCGACATGTTTTTCCTATTCATTCTTTCGCGGTCGATGAAATAAGTACAAATTACACACTGGGTTCGATATAATCGACTAGGTCCATTCCCCCCAAATTTTCAAGATCCTATTATTGTTTCCCCTGATTTCTTTAGTCAAATAATGGCAGATTTACGGCTGGTGATTTAGCTACTGTTGAAGCTGCAGCGTTAAATAGAGAAGCGCGTTTGTTGTATCTACTAATACAGGGTGTTTGATCGGACTACTACTTGATATGACTGACGGTGGTTTGGGGCGAGTGGGACGGGATTTTTGAGCTTAGCGTCGACAAGCTGGAACTAGCACAGCTAAGGTACAGAGATTTATAAACAACATCTCTAAAAAAAAATCTATGTTATAAAACACCACATCGTATTTACGATAAAGGAATCCATCTATGGAAAATCACATTGTAGTAGTTAAGATATAAAAACAAATATCTATAAACATCTCAAAGTTTCGGCAAACATAGCAAGTAATGAGAAAGGCTAACGCATTTTATGGGCGAGCTGTTAAATGGCCATCCTATCGTGTGAATGCCTACAGCAGCACTTAAAATCAATTGGAAGGGGAGGGCTAGAAAGGGAGAGAGAAAGAGAGAGAGAGAGAGAGGTGGGGGAACGAAGAGGAAGCAGGTAAGTAAGCTCGTCAAAATTCCAGCGTGGGGACAAATTTATGTATAGAAAACTAGATTTGGGGGTAGGACATAGCATATATAAAATATAGAAATTTATGAAATGTTTTGAGAGTAGCGTCGACAAGTTGGAACTAGCATAGATAAGATATAAAAATTTATAAACATCTCAAAGTTTTTTTTAAAAAATCTATAGTATAAAACACCATATCGTATTTAGGATAAAGGAATCTATGGAAAATCACATCGTAGTTAAAATATTAAAAAATCTATAAATATCTCAAATTTTCACTTTATTACAAACCCCGGAGTCTTGGATGCGTAGCAGTCTTGTTGACTGCGGCTTACGGTACCATGCTGTCTGTTCTTTACAACTATCTAATACTTTCCTGATTATTCTTTCTGATACCGTTCTAGGGATCACAAAATAGCTGGCACTATCTTCACCTTTATTTTCCATCAGCATTTGTTAGTTTCAGGCAAATTTCTACTGCTACACCTTTTTGTTGCTGGGCTGTGTTCAGCACTGTGTGTTCTCTTTTGTTGTTGGGAGATTACAAACTCTTCCCGGTAGTATATTGCATTAGTTTGTTTCCTTATGGCGTCTGGCGGAGTCTTTTGTTTTATTAGTGTTCGTATTGTGTCGTGTGTGTAATGCGTTGGGCAAATTGACTGCCGGTGGTTGTTTATGGCTGTGGGTTGTTGTGTTTGGGTTGTATTATTGGATTGATAGTGGTTGCATAGCATAGTGACTGTTCTTAGCAGTGCTATTTTTGTATAGCGTATAGTGTGGTGTATCCAGGTATAGTTCTAAGTTTTTGTTCATATGATTTTTCTTTATTATGCCCAATGATCCAATTTTTACTGGTATTGTTTTCCCCCTCATTCCCTACATCTTGAATACTTCTATTTTGAGGTCTCTGTAATTTGACAATTTCACCACTGCTTTTGGTGAAATATTTTGGTTAAAAGGGACTGCAATGTCTCTTAGTAAACAATCGTTTTATTATTATTATTATTGTTATTATTATTATTATTATTATTATTATTATTATTGTTGTTGTTGTTGTTATTGTTGTTTTTTCTTCTTCTTCTTCTTCTTCTTCTTCTTCTTCTTCTTCTTCTTCTTCTTCTTCTTCTTCTTCTTCTTCTCATTGCCTTGGCACAGCTTCTAACGCTGGACATGTACTGCGGTATCAGCTGTTCACTACCAGTGAACTAAGGTAACTAAGGTAACCTGTCATATCTCTCGACTTTTCTTTCTTCCTTATCCCATATCTTGTTGTCAGCTGGGCATGCTATATCTATGATCCAGCATAGTTTGTTTTCTTTCTCAATTAAGACTATGTCTGGCTTCCTATTCTCTATCTCATGGTCCCACTGAATCATAAAAGCCCATAGAATCTTTGCATTTCTATTTTCGACAATGCCATCAGGTTTGTGGTCGTACCAATTTTTTATCAATTTGTTTCTAATTTTCTATTATTATTTCTTTTTATCACGGGTACTTTTGGACCTCTTGGAGTCTTACATGAAGAGCAGAATTGCTATCTGCAGCCTACGGTAGCATGCTATCCATTCATTTCAATTATCTAATACTTTCCTTATTATTCTGGCCAGGCAAATCGTTCGTAACAGTTCTACTGGGGACTCTATTCAAATTTCCTTTATATTCATCTTGATGCTTTCTGATACTGTCCCCACGGTCTAAACAATAATTGGCACTATCTTCGCCTCCTTCATTTTCCATAGGCGGGCTATTTCGTATTTAAAGGAGTGGTATCTATCTATATTGTTGCCTTCATTCTTGACTATTCCTAGGTCAAACGGGCAGGAAACATCTACTATATATCACATGCGGTACATCTTGTCGACCGCCACTAGGTCCGGTCTGTTATGTTATTGCACCTGATCTGTTTGGATTGGCAAATGCCAGACGATTTTTTGCTAGTGTCTGATTCCGCTACTCACTGTAGTTTGTGTTCATACCATGTCTTGCCTCTCTCTAGTCCCAACTTTTCGCACAGTTTCCAGTGTAGCACTTTCGCTACCTGATCATGTCGCCACAACATGTAGTGGTGTGGTGCAAGTGTAGGGCATTTGTTTGTGATATGGGCAATGATATTATTTACTGTATTACAAATACGGCAGAGCGGAGACACATGCTCATTCAAAAGTTTGAACCTCGAGCTCCTACCATATTATTTTATTATTATTTTATGTTTGACTTTTGTTTTGCATTTGTACAAGTTGGATCCAAGTCTCACCCAGAGACCTCAAGAGACAAGTTAGAAGTTCATGTAGGTGTTATGCCTAGGGTACCATATATTTCGATTTGTACATAGTGTTGTTCTAGAGAATGTTTAAGGAACCATAAGAAAATTGTGCTTGTTTTAAATTTGACATCACATAGCCAATATTTTACGTAGGATATGGGCAGTTCCCATGAGCACTATCATTTGAACTTCAGCCATTTTGGGGTTTAATGGTATCTGAGCTAGGTAGTAATCAAACCGTTTCGCTATCATTCCCAGGGCACCTATGACAATAGGTATTGT
>NC_068982.1:145631597-145634592 GCF_001194135.2 Octopus bimaculoides
CTATGATAAACCCCTCTGTTTCTGATTTCAAGCCAGAGGCCATTAACCATTGGTGGGTAAGGGCTTTGTCAATATCTGCATTATTCGCTCTCTTATTATTATTATTATTATTATTATTATTATTATTATTATTATTATTATTATTATTATTATTGAGTTAGTGCGAGCATCACACACCATCAAAATACTGCTGCGGTACAAACATACGAAGCCTAGTTTAGCCATCATGACAATCCGTCTGATAAGGTTACTCTTGGCATTCGCATCACAATCATATGTTTACGCTATCAAGAGACTGCATATGACCTTGCAGGAGGGGCCCAGGTAGAATGTTCTTCATGTTGAGTAACCCATCACAATCAAATGGTGCTTATATACACCCAAAAACCTTATAAGAAGCTCTGCCCTGGTCATCTACTCGTATATTTACTTTTTCTCTAATTAAAATACATAAATGTTTTCTCATTTCTTGGCGTCTGTTGCATTGAACAATCTCCACCGTGGTGGGCCCCACTGCTGCCTAATCGCCTCCAGTCTCCAGATTACTGTCAGTTCTTTTGATGTTAGTGCTGGGTTGATTTCTCTATTTTATTTTTACCAGTATTCGATAAAATCCATTTCAGTCCGAGTCTAGTTGTTTGCTTTG
The DNA here is from genome assembly GCF_001194135.2 of Octopus bimaculoides. NCBI lineage: Eukaryota > Metazoa > Mollusca > Cephalopoda > Octopoda > Octopodidae > Octopus > Octopus bimaculoides. The sequence goes on from NC_068982.1 coordinate 145,632,244, forward strand.
TTTAGGGAACCATTGTAGAATTGTACGGCGAATTGATTTGCGATTTAGCGAGGATATATTTTTTCAGGCTATCTGTGACTGCAGGTATTTTGGTTTCGCTATATATTTGCGTAGGTTTTAGCTTTCCATTTTTCTTTAGTTGTGTATATTGGTTATTGATTTTCTTAAGGAATGAAAAATATTTTCTTTTATTTTTCTTCTGTTTCTTACGTCCAGATTTGCGTTATTTTTTGTTACATTGTTTAGATTTATCTTAGGGAAATGTCTTCGCAGGTGCACAGGAATATCTGTTATCGATTTTACTTCTTCAGGTATTTCCTCCTTTAGCTTATTGTCGTAGTCATAATTACGATGTTCAGATGTTTCTATTTAAAAATATTTCTCATATTCTCTATTATTCATATCTTTTGGTGGAGTTGTGTTTAGTAACTTTTGGTCAGTATTCAGTAAGTATTTCTGGGCTCGTTGATTTCTTGTTATTTATGTATTTCCATTGCTTGGCATGTATTAGGTCCATCTGTATGGTATTCGTTGTCAATATTTATATTTATCTTATTATGTGTTCTTTCTTTTATATTGTGGTTTGATGAGTGATATATACTTCTGCATTTAGGTCTTAATCAGATAGTTTATTTGAAGTCAAATTAGTTGGTCTAGTAGGATTCAAATTTAGTTTAATTTCAAATCCATTCGTTTTTCCTATTAAAAAAAAGATGCAATTTCGTTGTTCGGGTAGAATGTTGCTATAAAATATGTATGAAGCATAAAAAACTCATCCGTCTCTCATTAATTTATAAAGTGTTTCATATGTGATATTTTTTTCCTGGCATCCTTTCCATTGGGCACTCAGAGATCTGTTTCTGGTCATGCAGATTTTGCCACGCCCCACCTTCGTGCATATTTATGCATCACCTACAAAGTATACATTCATTTTTCTCTCGAGATGGAACGATGCAGTTTCCATTCGTATTGTCCTTCTTTGTATAAGCAGGATGACTGAAACGTTCTAGTGCTAATATGAACTACTGGATGCTAGTCTTTTTAAAAAGCAGTGGCCGGTCACCAATAAGCATTAATATAAAAGCAAAAATGAAAATATATGGCTACAATATCCTTAAACAAACCTTATTCAGGAACCTTTTGAGAGGGATGGGCTACTCGACCTGAAGAAAATTCTAACTGGGCCCCACCTGCGAGGTGATGCGCTATTTATCTTGAAATGAGATCACCATGTCACGTACATATGGTTGTGATGCATGTGCCTGGTGTAACCCTATCAGACGGGTAGTCATGATGGGTATAATGCGCTTCGTATATTTTACCCCAGTGTCACTTTGATGGCATGCACTGCTCCCGCACTCGATAATAATATTAATATTAATAATAATAATAATAATAATAATAATAATAATAATAATAATAATAATAATAATAATAATAATAATAATAATAATAATCGACATAGCATGGCCCGGTGTCAACGAGATCAATGCGAAAGAAGAAGAAATAAACAACTATGAAGATTTAAAGTGGGAAATACGAAGATTGTGGTCAATGACGAGAGAAGGCGTGATACCAACAGTAATTTGTGCAATTGGAAGTATCTGCACTCAACTACCGACATGGCTGAAAATGATTCGTACAAGTGAAAAGATAGAACACCTACAAAAATCATCATTGCTTGGAACTACAAGAATTTTTCGCAGGGTTCTTGAAGCATGACCAGTAAAATAAGTATCACCTTAGTCTGCTGGCTGTGGACAGCTGACACATTCCATCATACCCAGCAATATAAACTGTGAGTTTTGATACAACAACAACAATACTACTACTACTACTACTACTACTACTACTACTACTACTACTAATAATAATAATAATAATAATAATAATAATAATAATAATAATAACAATAATAATAGAACACTGCAATATTCTCTGTGCGGACATACTTAATAAGTCTTAAAATTTATCTACAACTTTCTGTGAAAATGTTACCCTACTTTTCTTTTCTTCTCACTTCCCCTGAGTATTGGAAAACATAAACATCCTTTTCATTGCAAAAACATTACTGTATTCTCCAACTGGACAGACAAACGAACATGTCAAGAAAACTTAACTGTCATATATTAAATTTTTTCTGAAACATTTATCTATCTATCCTCCCTGACTACTCAATTATGTAAACATACCTTTTATTGCAACAACACAACTGAATTCATAAATTCAAAAGTTCAATGACGTTAATATCAGTGTGTGTGTATATATATATATATATATATATAAATATATATATATATATATAAGCAATGTTAATTCTCTAAATGAAGTATTAACAGTAACTGCACG
>NC_068982.1:145636337-145639119 GCF_001194135.2 Octopus bimaculoides
GGATTTCAGGGTTATTTCCCTTCGTCGGCGTTCGATAGCTACTGACCTTGGTGAGAGAGACAAAAACCTGGCAATCTTATATCTTCTTTTCCAGTGAAATTCTTCACTGATATCGAAAAGGTGAAAACAAGCAATGTTAATTCTCTAAATGAAGTATTAACAGTAACTGCACGGTATATATATATATATTCTTGTTTTTCCTACCAGTAACTACAAGTAGAATAGGATGAATTGCTTCTTTTTAAGGCGAAAATCAGCGCTCTCAGTGGTCGCTGGTAGAAGGAAACACATTTGGCCTCTGGTGACCCAAAGGGAGCGAATATACTTTTGTCTTCCATTGCTGACCTCACCATCTGCCGAATCTATTTATAGACCTGTAGATATGCTCTCGAAGGATATTTCTATGTTAGACCGAATAGAGTAAGTGGAGCTTAGAAGCAAACAAAAATACAGGGCACTGAAAAGGAAGAATAATATTGAAAGAAAAGGCCTGCCTGAAAGTGGTAATAGGGGAAGTGAAACAGCGGCTCGTTGCAAAGAAAGCAAATATGGTAAGATACGATCAACAATGAAGGGTTATCACCAGAATAGTTTATTCAGAGTAGATCAAAAGAGATTCTATAAAAAAATAAATGGGGAGTATATAGATGAAAAGTTGATACCAGATAACAATGAAAGTCAAACGTTTTGGAGTGACATCTGGAGCAAAGACAAGAAGCACAAGAAAGATGCTAAATGGTTGAAAGAACTGAAACAAACAGTGGTCTGTCCAAAACAGGCAGATCTAGTCATTTCATTTAGAGAAGTGAATGAAATCAGCAAAAAGATGAGCAACTGGAAGGCCCCGCTCACCAGATGGTGTTCAAGGCTACTGGATCGAAAGATTTGGTGAATGTCATGCACGAATAGCTGCGCAACTAAACACCTTGTTAAATGCCGACAAGTAATAAAAGAGTGATCGACATTGTGTAGGACAGTGTTGTGCTTAATAAAAAAACATCGAAAAAGGCAATACGGTAGACAATTACAGGCCGATATCCTGTCTGCCACTTATGTGAAAATCATTGTCTGGAATACTCGCATGAGCAGAAAGGTTGCAAGCGTAAGTGCAGGGCTATCAAGGATCAACTCCTGATAGACAAAACTGTACTTAGAGACTTCAAGAGAAGGAAAAGTAACTTAGCCATATCATGGATCGACTATCGTAAGGCATACGATATGATCCCACACTCTTGGATAATGGAATGTATGAACCTATTTGGTATTGCATCAAATGTTGATCGATTGCTTGGAAAAAGTATGGCGAATTGGAGGACGGGTCTAATAGCATACGAAAGAAGCTTAGGGACAGTAGAAATCAGGAGGAGCATCTTCCAAGAGGACAGCCTGTTCCCACTGATCTTTATACTGTGCTTGATACCACTGACTCTGATACTGAGGAAAGCAAAAGAGGCAAAACCAAATGTATGGACGGGCTATCGATACCGTCGGGGGAGATTATGAAGCAGATAGAAGAGACAGACCTTAAGTACTTGGGGATTGCGGAAATGGATAAATTGATGGAGAAAGAAATGACAGAAAGATTTAAGGTGGAGTGATTGCGCAGACTGAAACTGATCCTTAAGTCGAAATTAAACGGTCGGTAAAAGATTGAAGCTATCAAAACCTGGGCAGTCTCACTCCTTAGATATGGTTCAAAAGTAATCGCATGGACAGTAGACGAACTAAACAGCTTAGACAGAAAGTTGCTAACACTCCACTCCATATGAACACAGGCAGACTAAATGTACCAAGAAAAAGAGGGGGAAGAGGACTTATTGAATACGAACACAGCATTAGAGCAGAAGAAAACAATATAGCATGGAATGTAAAAAATGCCACCGAACTGCTATCATTAGAAGTAAGAAGGTCAAGCTTATGTAAGATGAAAGACTGCAAAGATAAATCACTGTACAAGCAATTGGAAACGATTAAAACTGAAAATAAATGGGTAAAGAAAAGAATGCTTTGACAATTTCACAGGCATGTTGAAGACAGAGAAATAAGATGCCGATGGATGGCTAAACTGATTTAAAACCGGAAATGGAGGCTCTAATCTGTGCTGTGCAAGAGCAAGCACTAAGAACAAACTACATAAAATACAGAGTAGACAACAAAACAGAAAGTGATAAGTGCAGAATCTGTGGACAAAATGGTGAAACCGCAGGGCATATTATTAGCCAATGTACGCCACTAGCCCAGAAGGAATATAAGAGACGCCACGACAATATAGCAAGGCTTATCCATTTGACACCTTGCAACAAGTATGAAGCTGTCATTTGGACACTTTGCAACAAGTATGGACTTGACAGAGCAAAAAATTGGTACGACCATAAACCCGAAAGCATCATCGAAAATAAAAATGCAAAGTTCCTATGGGATTTTATGATTTAATGCGACCATGTGATAGAGAATAGGAAGCCAGACATAGTCTTAATTGAGAAAGAAAACAAACCATGTTGCATCACAGATACAGCATACCTAGCAGACAACAGGGTGTGTGATAAGGAGGAAAGAAAAGTCGAGAGATATGACAGGTTAACTTGGGAAGTTAAGCAGTTGTGGTCGAGGAAAAGGGTAGTAGCAGTACCAATAATTGTCGGAGTCCTGGGAACAGTGAGCAAAAATCTCGAGAAGTACATGGAACAAATAGGGGATGGAAAAAGGGTGGAGCACTTGCAGAAAACAGCACTGTTTGAAACCGCTCGAATACTCCGGAAGGTACTCGAAAAATAAAAGGTTT
>NC_068982.1:145639129-145639878 GCF_001194135.2 Octopus bimaculoides
TTATTATAGGCACAAGGGCTGAAGTTTTGGGTGAGGGAACTAGTCGATTGAATCGACACCAGAATTCCACTGGTACTTAATTCATCGACCCCGAAAGGATGAAAGGCAAAGTCGATCTCGGCGGAATTTGCACTCAGAACGTGAAGACGGACAAAATACGTTAAGCATTTTGCCCAACGTGCTAACAACTCATCCAGCTTGCCGCCTTATGAAAGAAAGAGAAAAGGTTGATAAATATGGAGTCCTGAGAATTGAGAGCGCTAAGATGTGGCAGACACGAGAGTCAAACTTAAAGGTTATCACTATTATCATTGGAACATTCGGTTCAATACCACCCAATCTGAACAAAAAAAAAAAACATCTGAAAACCTTTGAAATACCCGACAATCTAGATGTATTGCAATAGTAGGCATTACTTGGAATTTCACGCATATTGCCTAAAGTACTGATTGTTGTGCTTTTTCAAACTGTACAAATCCCCGGTAGACAGAATATCTTCAAACAACAACCTCACGGTAGTTTATACTGTGCGACGTCTATAATAATAATAATAATAATAATAATAATAATGATAATAACTACCAGGCCGACATATTAAAGAACGGCAGCTCCCATATTATGTCGTATATGCCAACAACAAAATGAGACCATCGATCATGTTGTCTCCATGTGCAGTCGGCTTGCGCCTACAGAGTATCTCAACAGATATAATAGAGCTGCACAATATATTCACTGGGTAATTTGCAAAA
>NC_068982.1:145640432-145643410 GCF_001194135.2 Octopus bimaculoides
CTATGTACAAATCGAAATATATGGTACCCTAGGCATAACACCTACATGAACTTCTAACTTGTCTCTTGAGGTCTCTGGGTGAGACTTGGATCCAACTTGTACAAATGCAAAGCAAAAGTCAAAAACATAAAATAATAATAATAATAATAATAATAATAATAATAATAATAATAATAATAATAATAATTAACTGATTTCTATTAGACGTGTAGATCTATAAGACCATGTAATTATCATTCTGTCAATCTAATTTAGATCTCGCAGACTTTTTACTAACTTATCTGATTCAGAGTTAGATTTTTCTCCATGTCTATAGTTGAGAAGCACAGAAGATCATATCAAGAGATTTGTTATTGGTTTCAATAAGGCAGTCAATATCGAGTGTTTGTTAGATTCTAGATATAGCATATCAAGTTAATACAGGGTGAAACTTAACTAGATGATATACAGTTAGTATTGCATAGACAGTTAGTATTGCATAAACAGTTAGTATTGCACTACAGTCATTAAATGTTGATGTTACTGGGTTACTATTATGCAGTGAATATAGGGTCTCTGTTGGTCTCTTTTATTTAGAAACATAGACAGTTTATAGCGGTTTCCGCTGGAACATTTGTTTAGGCTTCCAGTTAGGCTTTGAGTATAGATTATCGTCTCGAGTAACAATCATTGAGCTGATTATTAAACTAGTGTGTTAAATTAGAGGACTTTAATTAAGGTTCAAGTTCTGTTTCAGACACTTGTTTGTTTTCATTTGGCGGGTCCGGAAAATGTAGACACAAGCACTGATGGTTCTGGTAAATGTAGACCATGAATGGTGGCCACCCTAGGCCGGCATTCATGCTACACATATCTTTGATGATTGGTTCTACATTTATGCAGACATCACATTGTTAAATCCTCATTAACTATCTACCATTCATCATATATGTGATCAAAGTGTGGATAGATTCAGATAAACATATTCAATTACTGACGCCAAATTTGGCAACACGCCAGCCATTTTTGATTAACAGCATGTGAGAACGGGTATATTCTTTTTTTTTATTTTGAACCTGTTTCTGTGTTAACACCTCTCATTCTTTATACGTATACATAAATTCACATATAGTTGATAAAAGCACACACACATAATTACATAAAGATAACCCCTGCGATTTTTTTATCCATTAACACAAACTTATAACTACACACACGTATCTGTTCTTTTTGTATTAATCTATATTTCATTCGCTATCACTGTTTTTCACTCCAAGGAAATTAGACACACAAAAAAAATAAAAATACGCTCTCGCATTTATGCCGAAGCACATATACATACATATATGTATCTCGTCATTTTTTTTGGGAAACACTCTTATACATACGTACACAAATATGTACACAGACACCCAATATTTATTCAGTTGCTTTCTTTTTTTTCTTTGTTACTGTCTGTCTGTTTGTCTCTCTTTCTCTAAACAATCGAATAATTGGAAAGAGAGTCAGAAAAAAATAAAAGAAAATCGACCGAGCTATAAAAGTGTTAAACATAATTATAACATGCTTAATTATTAAACGAATTTATTTTTGAAGTTGTGACTATGATGATGCTCAGTAAATTACCAATCAAAAATGTCAGATGAATAAGTCAAATTTTGGGGAAATTAGTGTGCGTAAAGAGTTTGATAATGTTAAATGAGGTGTTAATCATTAACTGATTGTCTATTAGACATGTAAATTTATATGACCACGTAACTATTATCATGCCAATCTGTTTTGGTTCTCGCAAAAAATAGATTTATCTCATTCAGAGTTGGATTTTTCTATTTGTCTGTAGGTGATGGGAAGAGAGGATCAGATCAATTGTTCCTTTTACAGAACTCAAATCACACCGAGATTCTGACAGATTGTCATCTGCAAAGTTTTCACTCTGTTTAGGATTATTTTGTCTAGAACTGATGGAAAGTAAGGACATGCCAAGATAATCGCCACAGATGTTGCGATCGCATTTCTTAAATATTGTGAGAATTAGTCCATCTTTAAGTTCATTTGGGACGTGCTTGGCTTCCTACATTCATGGGATGCATGCGTGCAGGCGGGTCTACCATGTAGCAGAAGCACGGCAGGAATTTCGCCTCGGCCTGGAGCTTTTCTGTGGAGCATAACATTAATAGTAGGTGAGTGGACTAGACATCTAGAGTTGAGTGGGGTAATGTGGAACATTTATTAGGTATTGTGGAAAATGTTTAGCTCCTTTGTTGCAATGATTAGAGGAATGCATGAAAGCATGAAGGAACGTGTTATCCACAAAACTAACACCTCAGAAGAATTCCCAATCATGCGTGGTCTGAACACGCACAGTCTCTCCTAACGAGCACATTCTTCCCACTTTATCTTGTTACCATGCTTCATGAAGTTTTCTATAACAACCCGGGCGTAGAAATCAGGTACCGCTTTGATGGAGGGCTGTCTGATCTATTAAGACTCTGCTGTCAGTGTCACACCAACACCATCAAATGTAAATAAAATGCAGTGTGCAGAAAACAACACTGCTCCTGCCCAATAATTTGAGGCCATAGAACAACCTGTCGTCAATTCCTGCATGACATATTCCCAAAGTGACCTAACAATTAACAAAGGCAAAACCAAAGTTAGTTTACAACCATCACCTGGACATCACCCTAAGCGGAAGCTCCACTGAATGTGCTAAAATTTCCCTTATCTTCGTAGGGAGAATATATACGCACACATACAAACATATATGTGTGTGCGTGGAGGGTATCAATGTTTGTTTTTATGAGAAATCTCACGTTAATCTGAGATATTACTCAATACTTTTTAGTTGTCAACATAGACATTATGCTTTTTAGGAAACGATTGACAGTGACTTCGAAGTTTATTGCATACAGTACAGGCGCACACAAACACAGATACAAGCACACACACACACACACACACACACACACACACACACACACACACACTCTCTCTCTCTC
>NC_068982.1:145643852-145644955 GCF_001194135.2 Octopus bimaculoides
CTCTCTCTCTCTCTCTCTCTCTCTCTCACACACACACACACACACAATCAAAGCACATATACATCAAGAATTTCCTCTTTCGCAACGGTGATTTGTGTTGGAAAGTCACCATTCTCGTTAACCCAAATTATGATTTCATTCAAAAGGATGAATGTGTTTTTTCGACATAACATACCTATAATTGGCTGAATCAATACAGAATGGAACCAACTGCTGACATGTTAATGAATAACAATCTTCTCAGTTACAATGGGTTGTATTAATTAGTACGAAAATTCAGTTTCCTTTATACATTTCTATTCACTATAAATAACACATAGGACAAAACAAAGTAGCATGGATGTGAGGACCGAAAAGCTGATAAGAATACACTTCCTGACAAGTTGTGAAGCTTTGCATACAAAGGGTGAGAAAATAAATCTTTGCCTCAGTATTTAAATTTAAATGCTACGGAACGGATATTCATTGTCCTTTTGAAAGAGAACCTGTGTTCATGGCGTATACATACACACACACATTCGCACGCACACACACACACACACACACACACACACACACACACACGCATGCACACAGACACATACACATAAGACACACTCAGACACACAAACACGTATAAACTTTTTAGCTATTATTTTGAATACTGTGAGCCTTATGAAGTTTGTTGCATTCATGAAGGATTACGCTGTCAAAGATATATGGTTTGGATTTTTGAGTGCGCGCCACAAACATTTCAAATTTTCCAATTATAGCTAATACTCGCATCACAATGCTGTATAATTATGGTATAGAAAAAGACAGTTCACAACATTAAGCAGAATTGTACCAGTGTAATTGAGATACAGAACAATGTCTGTATTATTGTGAATAATTCATCATATATACAGTTGATGTTTACACCTAAATATATTGTTATACTGTAATATTGGCTGCATATGGCAAAACCTAAATTTATAGAGACCGCTGAGCATGTGGCAAGCCTGTCAAGGAATAAGCATTTAAGTATAAAAAACAAAAAAAACCCCACTTGCTGCCCATCATCTATTATTTATGATAACGAAATATCTAATATCTGAATATATATATGTATATATATATATATA
>NC_068982.1:145645421-145650561 GCF_001194135.2 Octopus bimaculoides
CACACACACACACACACACACACACACACACACACACACGCTTTTTGTGTTACTTGCATATAAAACAGGCTATGTACTATGGACAATTGATATGTTTTAGGCTGCCACGAATATACACTCCGTTCATTTTAATGAACATCTGTCACTCGAGTGAAACAAACATACCCAAAGTAATTTTATAAATTCGAGGTGGATGTATGGACATTCTGCTGGACAAAAAATTAATAATGGTCATAAAGGGAGAGGAAAACAATGTGAACAAGCCATCATAAACACCGACAGTTTGCACTTCATATTCCAAAAGGCTTCCAGTTGTTTATCTGGTTTGTGAAACAGGAAAGAATGCTGCTTCTGGAGAGGTTCTATTTAATTTCATTTCACTTTACGTGATTGTGATATGCTAGTATAGGTAGTTGATGTCTCGCTTTTCTTAATTTAAAACGTGGGATCTTATCTCTCAGCTTTTATCAATTCTTTCGTACAAATCGTTTTCCAAACAATGATTACCAAAATATGGAGTTGATATAGTACACTACATAAATATTTTAATTAATACTTATAATTCTTGGTTATCTCTCTTTGATTTTAGCATGATTCCATTCGTTTCAATCCCTTTGAGTATACTGCTGTTGTTGAAAAAACGCCGCTTTTACAATCTCCACGTTCAAATACGAAATATTTTTTTAAAAGGGAAGCAAAATACTTGGAGTATCAAGAGTGTCCATAACAATAAGTTACTGCCAGTTCCGTAGTTCCATAACACGAAAGATGTAATATACATGGGTGTAGTGATAAATCCTCACTCGCTGATATAACTGCATTCTCGATTGGTAAGATGTACGGAATGTGAACTTCTGATGGTATTCGGAAGAAAAGGGAAACAGAACGAGCAACTATCAAACAAGAAAAGTCCTTAGCAGAACACTGGGCGGTGAACTGGCAGAAACGTTAGCACGCCAGGAGAAATGCTTAGCAGTATTTCGTCTGCCGTTACGTTCTGAGTTCAAATTCCGCCGAAGTCGACTTTGTTTTTCATCCTTTCGGAGTCGATAAATTAAGTACCAGCTACGCAATGGGGTCGATGTAATCGACTTAATCCCTATGCTTGTCCTTGTTTGTCCCCTCTATGTTTAGCCCCTTGTGGGCAATAAAGATATAAGAACACTAGTTAGTTGCCATTATTTTTCTTCTCTTCGACATCGTTGTCTTCGTCGAACACCACCTCCTGCCCCGTCATTCTTCCATCCTTTCCCTATGCCTCATTATTATCATAATCCTCATCTATTTCGTACTTCCGAGGAAAAATCCGTGAAGTGTCATAATATGTAGCGCTAATCTGTACTTTTCGAATTTCCAGTACAATTCCACGACATGTTTCTATTCAGTTTGTGTTTATAAAAATTCACTCACAAGTTACGGGTGCATCCGAAACTATACAAATTGCCATTTGTATTAAGATACCACGTAGTCTGACCGCTCATGATCGCCAGCGAAAGTTTTAATGACTTTGAGTTTCTCTCTTTAACTCTGTCTTTCCTATATACATATAACATAATAATAAATATTTCCTTTCTGTCGAACTATAATAAACGCAATTTTATATTAAACTGAAGCACTATTCAATACTTTTAGTAGAATACATAGTTATTAACCTTAAACGTGTGGAAGGTGATTTCATTAAACTTTGATGTCAGGGTCAACGCTATTCTTTTAAAATAATAATCTATACGAGATGGTGTCAAACATTTCCCGGACTCGTTCTGTAGCGCGCCAACAGATGGCAGAACACGGTTGCGTGGGCAATGAGAGCTAGTTTGACCTTCATGAGGCAGTGTGCTGAGTGAAATCGCTGTGTTTACTTCGCAATTTGTGAAATTTGTGTTTTTGTGATCACGTGTATGCTGTAGTGTGTAATTTTGTCATGGATAGGAACAAAGAGCCAACATGAAATTTTGCGTTAAGCTTCAAAAGTCTCCCACAGAGACATTAAGCATGTTTCGGCAAGTTTACAACGACGAGACAACGGGTCGTACGTAATGTTTCGTGTGGCACGGACGTTCCAAAAGCAGAAGAACGTCCCTGGAAGATGATGAGCGATCTGGAAGACCTGGATCGAGCGTCTTTCCTGGAAATGTGGTATAATACAACAGGAATTCATCTTCCAGGCCCAGACCGTCAATCGAGTGTTTTACTGTATTGTTTCCAAGCGTTTGAAGGAGGCTATTCGGCGAAAGCAACCGTGAAACGCGAAGTATTGGATTATTCTTCACAGAGCTCACCTTACTCTTGAGTTTCTCGCCAAAAAAACAACATGGTATCACTTCCACACCCACCCTATTTACCAGCTTTAGCACTTGCGGACTTCCATCTCTTCCTCAATAGGAAAATGCAGCTCAAATATTGCTGTTTTAACACCGTTGTCAAGATCCAGAGCGAATCGCAGAAGCTTCTCGACTCGCTTTCGTTCCATTCGATTTAATCACTCATTTTATTGGAATGATAAAGAATCTGCGGTTGAATCAATCCGAGAGCTAGTGTCTCCCTTTTCTCAACAAAATTTCAATGGAGCCAATCGCATGATCTTTTCTCAGAAACAACAACATACCTCCAAACAAAAAGTTGTGTTTTTCAAATATGCCTAAAATGATTTTTTGGATTCTCAAATTATGTTCCCGCTCGCAAACATAAACATAAAAATCACTCACGACACTAAGCGATATAATCGCTCAGTATAAGTATAATTAAATCAGAGAGGTAAGCAAATCACATGGGTATGAGGTTCAAGAACTTATGGATAATAAAATTGACACGGCACAAGCCATTTTAACCACCGCGTAGTCAAAGTAATCTAAGACTCGATATTCAATTTTGTATGACATTGGGATAGAATGATCAAAGTACGAGATATGCTGCCACAGCCGTTTTCGCTTTAGCTGTTTGAGCTGATGATTCGACGCTTATTTATCTTTTTATCAGACATTTTAATGTTTCTCTTGTTCTCTCTTAGTTTTTGTCTGAGTTTTTGTCCTTATGTGTATGAGGTGAGGGAAAGTGTCTGTGTCAGCCATGTTTAATAAATAAATTGTAATGACTTTCTACTCCGCTTTCTCTCTCTCTCTCTCTATCTTTGTTGTGTATTGATTTATGTAGGTGTGAGCGTGCTAAGTATCCACACCAAAACAATTTCAATATTCACTCGGCCGTGATAAATCGCAGTCAACCAAACAGATACGCCCAGTTGTCTCATTCGAGAATAAAAATATACATCTTTCAAATGTGAAACAAATTTTGCTTAACTTTGGCATATTACATTAATTTGTATAAACATTTGCATGGATGCATGTGTATGAGCAAATGATATAGTTAATTATATTGGTCCGAAATTTGTTCATATTATGGTAATACAAATGACCTTACTTTAGCTGACAATTTCATATGTAAACTAGATTTCAATATTTCCATTTGACTTTAACATTTCTAAATTCTAACTGGAGAGGAGAATGGTTGTTTTCTGTTAGATTTCCATTTGTTTTGACTTTTATTCCAAATTTGATGGACCGATTGAGTTTTATATGCTAATTCTGAAATTGAGATTCATGTTTGCTATAAATTAATAAATAAAATGTTAATAGCTGTTGAAATTTGCTAATTTTGGGTAATTTTAGTCAATCGAAAAGCCAAAGGCATATAAGTACTGGTTCGCTTTGTAACATGCGAAGCATTAGCTACTGCGCGAAACACAATCACTACCACGTGCATTTTCTTTTAGCCTTTGTACTTTCTTCGACGATGAGTCAAACCCTAACCATTTCTCAAAAACTAAACCGTAACCTAAAACTGTAACCTTAACCTAATCCCTAATCCAGACCGTAAACCCTAATTCTAACGTTCAGTTTGGTTTCTTTATCGTAATTTTTCCTTCATAAATTATATACATGCCGGTTCTAACGTTTCACATGATCATAGTCATTAAAACTTATTAAAACTTCGTCGTCGCAATGGTTTTGCTTTCATTTTATGACAAACAGCTATCACACAGAAAATGCCAGCTTCCTAATTTTATTTACTAAAGTGGGTAATATATTTTCTAAACATCTTCCTGAACAAAGGAATCACAAAATCTGACTCGGCGTGAAAACCTTACGTCAATAAAACCACATCTGAAAATTTTCACTGAATTAAAAAATTTTTAGAATCTGTGACAGCAATAAAAAAAGATCCAGGATAAGCGTTGGTCTTGACTGAAGATATGGCTATGTCATTCAGGTTTTGGTCTCAGTATTGCGTACATTAAATGATAATTTATTGTCTGTTATAGTCGTGTAGAATAATGCAGTCATGATAAGTCGTGTAGACTATACCGAGAGCGCCATATATATTTCATATCCACTTTTGTAGCTATTCCATTTATCATTATGCTACGCAATTATCGTATTGAAAAAAGACAGTCCACACTGTTATGCAGTAACATAGGATAATAATTGTGATATACAATGCTGGCCGAACTCGAACGAATAATTCATCATGTAGACTGCTCATGTTTGCGCCGGAGTATACTGTAATAATGACGCATATGGCAGATCATTAATACTTATAAACATACACACGTAAATATACAAGCGCACACACACAACAAACGGACACAAACAGGCGCATATAGTGACATGGAAGTAATAGCCCTGACAAATAAACATGCTCAAGATATATATATATATATATATAAATATATTTTTTTGTTTGATTTGTTGCACGTCATCTATGACACGCCCCACACCACTCATACTCTCACACATATATGCCTATGCATGCGTGTTATATATATATATAAATAAAATTATAAATAAGTGCAAAAGAAACATTTCTATGCCAATATGCTGAGAATAGACTTTAAATCGTCAATCACCACATACAATATACGTCACTATGAATACACGTTCTGCTGAAATCGAGGAAGGCAAGCTAACGGATTTTTTAAAAATGCGTTATATATATATATATATATATATATATATAGAGAGAGAGAGAGAGAGGAGAAAAAGAGAAAGAGAAATAGAAAGAGGGAGAGAGAGGAAGAGAGGTATAGATAAATTGATATATAGATGACAGATACATATATAGACATATATATATATATATATAT
>NC_068982.1:145651889-145654368 GCF_001194135.2 Octopus bimaculoides
GACCACCAAAACCTGCAGATAAGTTCTGCTCTTTGTGGATCTAAAAATGACTTTTGAGTCCTCCGTTGGATTTTCAAACCTTCTGGCATACATTGCATTCAAAGGTGTGCACAGACACATAGGCAGTTGGTGGAAGATCGTTTTCCATGCGTTCGCAGATGAGATCTGAGGCCAGCAAAAGACAGGTATGGTCTGTCACAGACTGTGCTCACAATAAGGACATTTTCATTTACCTTCTCGATCGTTATATTCTTCCTTAGATCTCTTTTGAGTCTTACTTGCGTTATCCTGGCCTCTTCGCATGTTTTCAGTCGACTCCACAATTTTGTTCGCCATCCAACTCAATCCGAAGCAAGGTTTTCTATATCTTCTGGAACCATTTCAAGTGACTTCATAGTAGTCATTATGCCGTCCTTAAACCTTAGGTTTACACCGATAACGTTTCCCCCTCTGCAAGCTCATCATAAAACAGCTGTTTCAGCATGCATTCATCTGCCATTCGAACAATATGGCCACACCATCTCAATTGGTTCCTCAAAATCATAGCTTTAATTGAAGTGATGCCTGCAGATGCAAGGTCATCTGTGCTAGAAGTAAAAGAAATACATTTAATTTTTAAAATGCGATGAATGGTGAAAAGGAGTCACATTACGTTTATTGTTGTATGTACATATTGCCTGTACATAGATGTATTTATATATACTGTAATGTGTGTGTCTGCCGAAGAGCATGAGTGTGTGTGGTTTGCGTCCGGGTTTGTAGAGTGACGAGTTGCTAACGAGATAGTTAATAGAATTGATAAAATAAATAATTCCAATGTAAAAATATAAATCTTAGATAGTGTCATAAATTGATAGTAGATCGAGAAGGAATCTTTAAATTAGAATTCAAATCACAGAATGCATATGGAATGGCTACTATATATGCTTTGAAACTTAGTCAAAAATCCCGAAGTTTAGAGGAATAGATTTGGTGACTCATTCCTCCTATTCTTAACTCATAATTTATCTTTTATCAACCCCGAACACCCTGACAAGTTTTGTGCTGAGAATGTACAGAAGCGGAACTAAAGTCTGTAACGTATTACCCCAGGCACTACTATTGCTCAATAATTGTTTTTAACTTACCTCCATCTGCGAACCCACTACCGTCCTTTATGATAAATCAGCTTCATTTGCTTAATGTTATGTTATCCAGTAGTTTCTTACGCTCGAAGAAAACTACAAGTTACCGTAAGGAATCCAACTTACAAAATCCTCAAAATCCCAATTACGTGTAGAAATACGAACTAACTGACGAAATCACACACACACACACACACACACACACACACACACACACACACACACACACACACACACACACACACACACACACAGACACACACACACACAATATGTGAGAGTGTATGAGCGTGTAGGTATGATATACCTGTAAGTGTGTTTGTATATTACTGTGAACTGCTTAAAGGAGAAAAGTCCAATTAAAGTCGAAATACGAATATGATAGTGGCCTGAATTTTACATAATGTACATGGTACTATATCGAATTATAAGAAAGTGGAATGCGATTACGTTACGTTTTATTTGCAAAATATGAAGGGTAATTATCGCCCTCAAAACACGCTTGTAATGACGTTCACACACACATACATACACACATATAAGTAGAAAGTAATGTAAAAACATATGGAGGATATATTATAAATAATTAAGATTATTTATGAATATATGAATGGCCAAACATGCTATCATAAAATATAAAGAAGAAAAACGTTTATAATTATGAACTAAGAGGGTTAAACATAGCAGCCAAAACCGCTATAAAGCCATTATACCACTCATATTATTTCTCCTCATGATAAAAAAGCTCTCTTCGGGTGATATGACAAATAGAATCCACAACTTGGAAATAACTGGTTAATTCCATATTGCAATTTCGACGTTAGGGTCCCTGTAAGGGATCCATTCGTCTCGTCAGAGGAAATATTCCTATAGATAGAAATCAAAACAAGGCTTTACGTTGGTGTTAGCATGAATTCCGACCGGCAATAGAAATGTTTCAATCTCTACCTACAAAATCAAGTTATGTGAAAAGACCGGTAAATTCGAGCCACGGCAAAATCACCAGATATGAATAGGGAATATATATATGTGTGTGAATGTGTCATGTGTGTAAAATATATGTATATATTTGTATGTAAGTGCCTATAAATATGTATATGTCCCTCTCTCTCGCTATCTCTCTTTATATACACGTATCTATATAGATATAAATATATACGTATATATGTATATTAACATACGAATACAGACAGATAAACACATTTACATATGCACCAAAATGCGTGAGTATATGTATGTATTATGAAACCATCTGTCTATCGATCTATCTAGCTATGCATATACAAACATACATACATACATACACACATACACACACACACACACACACACACACACACACACACACACACACA
>NC_068982.1:145654677-145656982 GCF_001194135.2 Octopus bimaculoides
TATATATATGTTGTTGTTGGCACTCCGTCGCTTACGACGACGAAGGTTCCAGTTGATCCGACCAACGGAACAGCCTGCTCGGGAAATTAACGTGCAACTGGCTGAGCACTCCACACACACGTGTACCCTTATTGTAGTTCTCGTGGATATTCAGCGTGACACAGAGTGACAAGGCTGGCCTTTTTTAATTACAGGCACAACAGAAACCGGTAGTAAGAGTGAGAGAAAGTTGTGGTGAATGAGTACAGCAGGGTTTGCCTACATCTGCCGGAGTCTCGTGGAGCTCACAACACTCACAACGCCCGGTCTGGGAATCGAAACCGCTTACTAGGTCTTCTCAAGCACATCATATCTGCAAAGGTCTCGGTCGCTTGTCTCTCCTTCCGTGAGGCACCTCATCCCAGATCTTCCTGGGTCTACCTCCTTCACAAGTTCCCTCCACTGTTAGGGTTTGACAATTTTCACAGAACTGTCCTTATCCATAAGCAAGACATGACGATACAAGCGGAGTCGTCTCTTTTGCACAGCAATTCTGATGCTTCTTATGCCCAACTTTTCTCGCAGGGGGATTACACTCTGTCGTGTATGCACACTGACATTACTCATCCAGTGGAACATACTAGCTTCATTCCTTACAAGCTTCCGCATGTCCTCAGCAGTCACACCCCATCTTTCACTGCTGTGTAACATGGCTGTTCGCACACATGGGTCATACAATCTACCTGTCACTCTGAGTGAGGGGCCTTTTGTTATCGGTAGAGGTATGAGCTCTCTTAACTTTGCCCAGGCTATTCCTATTCTAGCAGCTACGCACTCAAAGCATCTACCCCCGCTACTAACTTGGTCGCATAGGTAACGGAAGCTATCAACTACTTCTATCTTTTCTCCCTGGCATGTGACGGAAGCTGTTTTCTGCACAATTTCAGTGTTTGTTGCCCTGTGCATCCACCACACAGTAAAACTATCTTCTCAGTTAGCCTTCCTTTGATATTGCTGCACTTCTCCTCTTATGTATACATAGCTTACACCGAGTACATCTTATGGAATTTCTATCTACGCTTTTTCTTCAGATTGAGCAGGGCTATTTACCTGAAGGGATTTGATTTGTCAGCCTTCTTACATACTAAGACTTGAGTTTTGCTCGATTGACTCCAAGGCCGTTCGATTCTAGACCTTACTTCCACACGTGAAACGTCTCTAGTTCTGATAGCGACTCAACTATTAGAGCAATGTCATCAGCATAGAGGAGCTCCCAGAAGTATCCTGTCTTGAATTCCTCTGTTATTTCCTGGAGGAATATGATGAATAAGAGGGAAATGAGGACTGAATCTTGCTGAACTCCTTACCCCTACCCGAAATTCTTCACTGTACTCGTTGCCAACCCTCATCTTACTGACATCATCCCTGGACATGGCTTGTACAGTTCTCACTAGCTACCCATCTATTTCTAGTTTCGGCATTGACCATCAGATAAGGGATCGGGGGATCCTATCAAAGGCTGTTTTCCATGTCAATGAAAGCTAAGTAGGGAGGTATTTATTTGGTTATGTATTTCTGGTCTGTCTTTCCAGAAATATAGCATCAGTAGTACTTCTCCCCGTCAAAATCTAAAGCTGCATCTTGTCTAAACTAACTCTTTCCCTAATTAGTTGGGCTACATATATATTTATAAGTATAATTACATGTATATATGTATATATACACATGAGTGTCCTTGTGTGTGTGTATGTGTGTATGTGTTTGTATGTGTGAATACCATGAAAAACCTACACCCGTAGGTATACCGATCTATTACGCTGAGACGATGAATATAAACAACGTGGACGCAAACGGAAACAATAAAATAATAATGCTTTGGATTTCTTGTATTGAAAAAAACGTTAGAAGTGTTGACCATACAAGCTGACCTGTACTCTATTTAATGACAACCGAAATAATTAAAAACGAAAATGACCTCAGCGACATTTGAACGTAAAATCTCAAACTATACTCCACAGGAATTTTGTATGAATTCTCTAAATCCAAAGCCATTTTCCAATAATATATTATGATCTATATCTATTCGATCGGTCACACCTATCCTGGTTGTACATTTACCGTTCTGCTTGCACAGAACTAATCAGGATTAAGGCGTACATGAAATGCATTACATTAGTTACGTAGAAGTTACATCTTTGTAGAAAACACACATATATGTATTTGCACAAGATTTCAATCTGACATTCATAATTATGAATACTTGTACGTATGTACGTATATAGGTATATACGTATGTGTATATATATATATATATATATATATATAT
>NC_068982.1:145658615-145660310 GCF_001194135.2 Octopus bimaculoides
ATATATATATATATATATATATATATATATATATATATATACACATACTCACACAAACAGACTTATGCATAAATTCACAAACACACGCACCTTCATACATACATACATACATACATACATATATATACACACATATATATATGAGGCAACGAGAGACACTTCCGTATGATAGCTAAATGTGAGAGAAATAGTCACAAGAACTTCCTAATATCTTACGCATGTATGTATGTACGTATCTACGAAACAACCTATAATGTTCTCACTAGTCCTCATGTTGTGGAAAAAAGCATCAGTATACTGTGTAAAAGGATTGCTGTTGGTTAGGGCATCGAGCATTTAAGACAAAACCAATGTACACGTTGAACCTCTTTTGCAGTCGGATCCTGTAGAACTGTTCAAACATTGCCGGCATGGAAGATTCATTTTAAGTATCAATGATCACAATGATTACACACACATAAACACACACACCCACACATAAACACACGTATGTATGTATGTATGTATGTATGTATGTATGTGTGTATGTATCTATGTATGTATGCATATATATATGTATGTGTGTATATATACACAAATTCATATGCCAGCCAAACGCTGCACTAATCCATCACTATACACAAAATACAATGCCATTGCTAATTACTGTCGTTATCATACATACGTTAGAATATTGAAATAGAAATCAGAGATAATACAAAGTGGGAAATATGCACAGACATGGCTTCTGAAGATAAGCTTATCAGAAGGGTGGCAATAATTATAGAAATGACTTAATGGTAAAACTAGAAATAAACATAGTGAAAAAGAAAAATGTGTGAGAGCGTCATGCAAAAGATGATAAATAAAACAAAATTAGTGAAAAGAGACGAGCAGTCATTGATACAATGTTGTTGATATCCTTCATGGACTGAACTTATCAGATTATCAAAGAGTACCTTGTCATCTGCTTTCTAGACATAGTGAATGTGGATGTGTCCTTCTAAGGTGTCCTTTCCTTTCTTAATGATTGTAATGTGATATCATTACTGTTTCTAGTAAATCTGGCTGTTGATTCTAGCAGGAACAGCAACCGCATGGTCGCTTCATATTTTATTTCATTTCAAAATTCTGTAAAATGCCAAGGTGATATATATACTACGGCAAATAAAACTTGTAAGTTCTCAAAACAAGCAACCAATATCTAAATAAATCATAGATTAGATAAATAAATACGTAAATACATAAATAAATATATACATAAACGACTGACAGTAAGCATATAACGGAATGAATGAATGAATGAATGAATGAATGAATTTATGAATAAATGAAAGGTTGAAAGACAGTGGCGAAAGAAAAGGCTAGACAGGAAAAGGATAATATTACAGGAAATACAATCGCAATTTATATATAATCATAATAGTGTGATAGTCGCTGGTTCTTCTAAAGCTCGTTCAATATGATTTCAATAGTAACAAATGCACTATGATTAATTGCCAAGCTGTAGAGAGCAAGCTATTTCTGAAAGAACAATACAACATATGTCAAGAACCGTACTAGGTAGTCTGCCTTTATATCATAAATGTCACACTAGTCAGACAGTGACTTGTAGAAGTTATTGCGTCATGCAAACGAGGCTATGTAAACTTCCCTGTACATATACTCGCACACACACACACACACACACACACACACACACACACACACACACAC
>NC_068982.1:145661533-145661992 GCF_001194135.2 Octopus bimaculoides
ATCTTAAAGGTTATTGCAGTATGCATGTTTCATGCTATTTATTTAAGTAATGAGAGCATTACATTAAATGCAAAATGCAGAGCAATCTTCAGCTGCACAAGGATACAGAAAATTTACTGCTAGCCTTGACTTTGTCAAGATGTATTTTTTTATGTATTCTTCTTTACCACTTAGATTTTAAATGTTGTTACAACAGTACTATGTCCATTCTGCTGAAATTTTCAGTAAATTTTCAATATCCTTGTGAAGTTGAAGATTGCTCTGCATTTTGCATTTAATGTAATGCTCGCATTACTTAAATAAATACAGTAGCATGAAATGTGTGTACTGCAATAGCCTTTAAAATCCGTGTTGCTTTTTTTGATTTTTGATCACCTTGTTTTTGGAATTGTTTGAATAATACCATACTATATTCTGGTGCCTAAACTTAAGCGCCACATTCAATTTTGAATCTAAATT
>NC_068982.1:145662002-145664115 GCF_001194135.2 Octopus bimaculoides
AATTGTTTGAATAATACCATACTATATTCTGGTGCCTAAACTTAAGCGCCACATTCAATTTTGAATCTAAATTATATATATATATATAATATTAGGGATAAAAATCCAAATTTACAGATAAAAACTTAAATTTAATTTTTCAAATATTAAAATTAAATTACGTTTCACAGTATAAAATATAGAAATATATAATTTAGAGAAAATAACCAAAGTTCATGAACTCATCCATGAAAATCCACAGTCACATCTAGAAAAAATTAGTAAATAAATACACGATAAATAAATATAATAAAATAAAATATTATTTATCGTGCGTTTACTTATTAATATTTTCTATATATGACTGTGGATTTTCATGGATGAGTTCATGAATTTGGTTCTTTTATTTAAGTTATATATATATATATATATATATATTTATAATTACATATATATTTTCATGCATTCATACATTCATACATACATGCATATACATTTTGGCTTCATCGAAACTGACGTGAGAATAAACAATGCCATCCACTCCATTTTTCGTCAAAGGCGGAAGGAATTAATGTGTATTTTACGCATGTTATCTCTATACTTATAGACGCCCAAATCACTTATTAGTCAAAATCTCAATTTACTATCCTGTTACGTAATTAATCTTAGAGTATTTCTACAGCAACGAGAGAATTGTTGCAGAAGTAGCAGCAATAACAGCAACAATAATTCATTGAAATTATACGTGTACATCCTCGGTTTTATAGGCCTGCGTTCTATTATATCTGACAGGAAAATCTGTCAGGTCTTTCAGAATTATAATGGTACGATGTTTAATTTTCTGCAGCGTAACTTAATATGTGCAACTTACAGAAACCGACGACACACGAATTGTACTAGACAATGAGTCCCAAAACATATTTCGTGGCTAAATGAGAGTATTACAGATTAAGCGGGACTTAATCCGATAGTCATTAAGTGGACGGCAGTGTCTGATTTTATTCATTTATTAAGAATAGTTAACCGACTTTATACATTTCGTTGATTTTAGTTATCTATAACAATATGCCACTTTTGCAAGTGAGAATTATTCATAACAGGTGGAATATATATTATACTAATTTAACTGAATTAATATTGAAACTTAAAAGCTTAAATAAAAATGTCGTTATGAATAATATACATGTTGTTGCTTAAGTAGAGCTATGATCGAAGACATTCTGTGTGTGACCATTCCGTCTGATGTTCAGGTATTATGCATGGAGGACTCTATTTAAGATACGAGAAACATTTCCTTTTTAGTAGGCTCAATCATTGAGCAGAGGCACCTTCGTTGCCTACAGAGGCCTGTGATACGGGATGTTATACGGTATTCGACAATGTATGTGATACGGAGTACCACAATGCGTAAATGAATCGTTTTTATCAATTTCTCGAATTTTGCTGTCAGTGGACAAAAGAACGTACTTCTGCATTGTATCTACATGTGCAATCATAGAGCAAAAATACAGGTTTCTTACAAAAAATATTATTTTACCGTGGAAGTTTCTACTGAGAGGATAACTTGCTTTCTCTCCACTTAATGTATGAAAGATACAAGTTAAATAACTAGGATTCTAAGTAGTCGTTTGACCATCTAGACGTAGCGGTCAAATATTTAATTTACGCCTATCATACAAACATCAAATAATGTAGGTTTAGATGTAGAATAGTCGATATAAGAGCCAGATTGTTATAGCTAGTATCATATGTTCGTTCAGTAATAGCTGATCATCAGTTAAATAACAAAACCATCAAAAGCTGAAAGGTACATTGGATAGTTTACTCTCTGATATAAAGACGGGATGTAACGACTGGAACGTCTGTCATAAATCAACACTATCAATGGTGATTTGGATCTAAATAATGAAGATAAGAAAATTAAACATCAGGTACATTGTATTTAAAGGACCGATACAGGCCCACTGCGTTTCACTTTGGGAGAGAGTGTTTCTACTTTTGCCTCGGGCTGAACAAAGCCTTGCGAGTGGAGTTTGTAGACGCAAACTCAAAGAACACCGATGTACACACACATGCACGCACGCACGCACGCACGCACACACACTCACACACACATGCACACACATACACACAC
>NC_068982.1:145664779-145667835 GCF_001194135.2 Octopus bimaculoides
ATAGATATATATATTTGTACAAACACACACACACACATATATGTATAGGTAATATAAGTTTAGAGGGAATACTTGATACGTGTAAGCACCTGTATATGCCAGATAGTAGCAGAGGTGAGAGAATATATCAAACATGACCCTTTGTGTTCTCTCTCTATATATAATTAAAAATTAGGGTTCAGCAGGCATTGCTTCACCACACACCGAAAATTAGAAATAGCACCCAAAACTACTATCTTTCTACCAAATAGCAGTTTTTGGCTGCTATTTCTAATTTTCGGTGTATGGGGAAGCAATGCCTGCTAAACCATACATTTTAATTATGTTTATATGAATTTACCAATGATGGTTTTAACACACCGGACTACTTTGTGAAATTACTAATTATTAATTAATTATTAATTTTTACCCTCTGTATATATATATATATATATATATGAGTAAATGTAAGGAGAAATAAGGCAAATGGATATACAAACAATATTAAAAACATTTAATACAGACAAATGTACATATGTATGCATATAAAAAACAATCCCTTTAATTCCTAATGTCATTTATGCTCTGTTTAAGTCGGACATTTTTATATGCATATGTATATACATTTTTTGTATGAAATAAATTTTATATTTTTTTGCATATCGACTTGCCTATCTTGCTTGTCCTTACATTTACTTCTCTACCTGCTGAAGTTCAAATCTCTTCAGCACTACGTAGTGTATTCTATACAGAGAATACGTGTCTCTAATCTATCTATCTATCTATCTATCTATCTATCTATCTATCTATCTATCTATCTATCTATCTATCAGTCTGTCTATCTGTCTGTCTGTCACACAC
The DNA here is from genome assembly GCF_001194135.2 of Octopus bimaculoides. Lineage (NCBI taxonomy): Eukaryota > Metazoa > Mollusca > Cephalopoda > Octopoda > Octopodidae > Octopus > Octopus bimaculoides. Next base: position 145,665,620 of record NC_068982.1, read on the forward strand.
ACACACACACACACACTCTCTCTCTCTCTCTCTCTGTCTCTTTCTCCCTGTCTCTGTTTCTATCTATCTATCTATCTATCTATCTACCTAAAGAAATACTGGAGCCGATACATTCGACTAATAGTACTTCAAGGCGGTACCCCAGCATAACTGCAGTCCAATGACTGAAACAAGTTGAGGATAAAAAATGAAAGAATGATTTTAAATATATACGATAGTCTGTTATAATGTTGAGGCAAAATGAGTTAGTAAACCCTGTGTCTATCTTATTATTACATGTAATACACAGGACTCATTTACTTATGGTTTACATACGAAACACATTTCCAATTTTCCAGCAACCTGAGTAAGTTGAGACTTGAGAGGGGAAATCTTTATATCCCTCAGAACATATAAAGCACAGGCTAAATAAATGTCTGTAAAGAAGGGTGGGCGTTTTGGACAAATTCATGAAAATGCTTACACAGTCAAAATATTACCTTTGCTTTGCCTCAGGATAGAGCGCGGCGCAGTGGTGAAAACTCATTCATTGCAAAGTGAAATCTGATAAATAAATATATTGAAATAGATTTCCGCCATATCAAAAAAACACAAAGGAAAGCTAAGAAAAAAAAAAAGGAAAACAAAATCAATGGCTGTTAAAGGTGTAGAAAAATGTAAGATTCGAGTTCTGATTTTGGTCTTGCCATCACACACTATTTACACTCATCGATTTTTTTGATGACATTTAATTTCCAGATATTTCGATGCGCACTTCAAGAGTAGACTTATGGAGATGTAACCAAGTAAATAGCTCAAATGATATTCAATTTAATTTTCATTCTTCTTATTAGTTTTTTGTTATTGAAACTAGAATTAATTTCTATTTATATATGTAACCCAAGTGTTGGGTGGGGGAAAGATTCATTAATATTCAATACCAATAGTTATATTGTTTATAGTTTTCATCTACAAACGAATTAGAAAGCGTTTGATGTTCCATAGACACTTAGTAATATATATATAAAGGGGAAACATCTGATAGCTGGCATTGATACATACATGCATACATACATACATACATACATACATACATACATTTATACATACTTATATATGAAGATACATACATACACACATATACACATACACATATAAACAGATAAACGTACGTACTTACATACATTCATACATACATGCATACATACATACTTACGTACATATATACGCTATTTAAGTACGCCATTGATCAAAGGAGTCTCTACCTGATCGCTTTCTCTGCCTGAAATTGCAGTCTATTGCGTTTATACAACAATGTCTCATTGAAAAATAAATGTTAGATAATGCAGTGCTCAATAAATCGTCTATCTAGACCTGAATATCTATATAGAATTAATACTTTGTGTAACTTCGAAATATAAACTAGTTCTAATGGTTTCAGCGGGTATTTAATGTCAAGAGTCACGTTAATTATAAGCATTAAATACATATTTAGTTCGACGAAACAATACTGAAGTTTACATAAAGGCACATTTCTGGCCTCGAAAATGCTAAAAACATATTTTTATGATTTATCTTTGGTTTGTTTCACTCATTTAACTGAGGTACCACACTGAGGGGTTTAATCGAAGAAATAGACTACAATAGTTATTTTGTAAAGTCTGGTACTTATTCTTTCGGTCGCTTTTGCCGAACTGCTAAATTACGGGCACGAAAATATATTAAGACTAACTGTGGGGGACAAACAGAAACTTAAAATAAATGCACATTGATATAGGCATACGTGCACGTACATATACACATACATGCACAAACCCGCTCACGCCCTCTCCCTCTCACTCACTCACACACACATATCCATATATACGGGAGAATATAAGAAAAAACAACAACAGACGTGGACAGGTGGTGTAAATAACAAAAGGATGTATTAGTATGACGCTTGGGAATACGGAAAGTCTTTGACGTTTCGAGCTACGCTCTTCAACAGAAAGAATACGGAGACAAGGAGAAAAACACGGAGAAAAAAAATTGAATAGTGTCCAGTCAACGGTCAATCATAATAATGGCTGATCATAACAATGGCTAACCGGAAGTTAGAAATTCTTTTTTCAGGAGAGCTAAGAAAAGGGGGAGATAACAAACGGTGATCGAAGAACGAGGGGCTGTGTGTGGGAGATAGAATGCTGGTGATCTTGACGTATGTAGTGTGAAAATGGGGTCAGTTGTATGTAGTG
>NC_068982.1:145672411-145674259 GCF_001194135.2 Octopus bimaculoides
GGCATCGGAGGGATCGAAGGGCCGAGAGTTCGGCTGGGGAGATGTTGAGTCGAGAGGGACGCCTGGAAAAGTTAAACCGGCCCACAGCGCGTTGGCAGGCGCCCGCGAAAAGATCAACTGCTTGGAACTGGCCAGGAGCAGGCGTCCACTGGGATGGTCGTCGGCCCAGGTCAGTGAAGCAGTCCTCGTTGGGTGCGGGTGGTGTGTTATGGAAAAGCGCACCCACGACGGGCTTCTTTCAGCTTCTGTCTAACATCTATTTACGAAGCTTTCGTCGGTTGAAGGCTATAGTAGAAGTCACTTGCCCGAGGTGCCATGCAAAATAGGACTGAACCCTGAAGTGCAATCGAATGTTTGGAACCAAGCTTCTAACGGCACAACTTCATTGTTAGTTGAGGGTTCACAGACTACGTGTTATTGGAAAACTAGTTGTAGCTGAACATAATCTGGTTATTGCATTAAAGCTAATGCTAATTTTGTAATATTTGCCGATTTACCATGTGGGCAGTATTTAAGATGCACTGTCACCCCTATGAAATCTGTTTTCGTTCCTTAAATCAGTAGTACAAACAAGAAATGCATTGTTATTGGATGTAAAGAAACAGACTTCAGTTTTATGTAGCCACTTTTCTACCTTGGATAATGCTTCGACAGAAACCTACTCAATCATTGACTCTGATCTCAAGCTGTAATCTATCATCAACTTTGAACATAGTTTGAACATATGGAAATACGCGATAACTTAATTAAACTAGTCGCCAGTGTCGTAACACACACATACATAAGCACACGCACAACACACACACACGCACACACACACTCACACACACACAAACATAAATAACATTTAGGCCATAGTGAGAGAAACATCATCACACACTAACATATATAGACATAGGCAGCGTATCTTTAGGCGCATATCCGTATATACAGTAAAACAAACGCTCCCACACGCATAGGCACATGTATGCCAGTATGTGGGCTTGATTATATGTGAATGTGTGTGTATGCTTGTGTGTGTGCGTGCGTGCGTGCGTGTGTGTGTGTCTGTGTGTGAGTGTGTAGCTGCGTATGAATGAATATGCGTTTGTTTGAGTATATATATATATGTATATATATATATATATATAAATATATATATATATTTATATATATATGCAGGTATCTGTGTATGGGAGTGTGCTTGAATACAATAGTAATTTACGTCCACACAGTATAAGAGATGTGTAGAACAGCTTTCACGATAATCTTTTATTTACGCTGGAAGTGAAAACTAAGCAAAATGCATTATAAGAAAAAAGAATAATGTTTTAACTATAATAACCGTTGAAAAACCAACTTCTGTCAGAGTATGTATTGTAGTTTATATAAAAATACGTAGAAGGAAACTAACTTGAAGGTAGAAAAGTTTCATATAATCAGTGGAAAATTTTGATACGCAAAAGAAAGAAAGAATTTAAGAAATATGTAAAGAAAGACAACAAATGAATTGAAATAACATAGCAGTAAAACAATATCAAATTCGAAAATTTATTTCCGGTACCATTACATTTCTGGTGGTTAGATTACAGTCTAATGAATACACGCTTTTAGTTTGGTTGGGAATTTGCAGTTTGTTCTTAAACTTTAAATTAACTATAACTAAATTCTGAATATAGAAAAAATATCGAGGGAATTTAGTCTTGCGTATGTTTTTTAATGGTTTACACCATTGCCATCAAACTATATTTGTTTGAACTGTTGACTTCAGAGCAATTAATTGCAAAGAATACGAAGGAAAGTAATTGTATTTTATTTAAAATGTTTATCATTTGAAGTAAAGTTGGAAAGTGACTCTTTTCTAAATTA
>NC_068982.1:145674269-145676949 GCF_001194135.2 Octopus bimaculoides
TTTAAATTAACTATAACTAAATTCTGAATATAGAAAAAATATCGAGGGAATTTAGTCTTGCGTATGTTTTTTAATGGTTTACACCATTGCCATCAAACTATATTTGTTTGAACTGTTGACTTCAGAGCAATTAATTGCAAAGAATACGAAGGAAAGTAATTGTATTTTATTTAAAATGTTTATCATTTGAAGTAAAGTTGGAAAGTGACTCTTTTCTAAATTAAAAAAAAAAATCACCTCAAAATTCTTCAAGCAAGATACAAGTGGTTTCTATTTTTTTTTCTCACGTATACTTTGAAATATACTTTGAAATATATAATTTAATACGTTAGAAATACTTGTTTTTATTAAAATATTATGCAAGCTTCAGCAAGTATTGTGAAAGTTGTGCTCTACTGATGCGTTTAGAATAATATCGATACTACGGTGCCTAATCTTGGTTCCAGTAATAATATTGTTTTCTCTCACAGCATATTTATTTGTACAAATCATTTTTAATGATATATCATTAAATATGTTAACGCTCATGTTTTTATATTAATAAACAGTTATTGAATATTATTGTTTGTTTTCTCCGTTTTTATTTCACGGTGTCAATACATTTCTAATATAGATTATGGCAATATTACGATATAATTGTTGAAATTAAAATGAGAATAGAGACTGGAAATTTACGGCTTGAATACCCTATAAAAATTTATAACTTTAATATATTTTTGAGAAACATGATAAACATAATTGATGATACATACATACGTTGAGGCATGCACACACACACAGATACAAACATACACATACACACAGTTACATACAAGAACTCACTTTGCACATTCATATGAAACAAAATATATAAAGAGATGAACACGACAACTAAAATCTAAGACAATGGCTCACACTGAGACACACATACACACATCTATGTATGTATGTATGTATGTATGCATGTATGTATGTGTGTATGTATGCATGTATGTATGTGTGTATCTATGTACGTATATATGTATGCGTGTATACTTGTATGTACGTGTGTATGTCATTCTTCCTATTTTTTCAAAGATTTCTTGCCAATGGAGAAAGAGCCGATTTCTAAACTGAAATTTCAACATCAACAAGGTATTTATGTATATAGGAATGTATGTACATATATATACGCACAGATTTATATGTTTTGTTTTATGTATATGGCTTGTCAAGCATATACTCGCATATCTAGACAAGCTCATATATACTTAAATGATAAACTTCTGGAAAGTTTCAAAGATTTTTATAGTTCCAAGGATGTTTTAGATAGCTGGTCTTCGAATCTGCTTTCACCCTTATGGTTTTGAAGAGTCTAATTTCTTACGATTAGTATAAAGGCAGTGTATATGTATGTGATTGTTCAGTTTTATTTCAAGATTTCTTGCCAATACAGAAAGAGCCGGTTCCTAAACTAGGTCCAAGGCACCTTCATCGGAATTTCAACATCAACAAGATAGTGTCTTTGTTTGCATGTATATATATGTGCAGATTTGTATGTTTTGTTTTACGTATGTATTCTCAGGCATATTTCTGTATATCTAGACATGTTCATATATGTTTAAATGACAAACCTCTGGAACGTTTTACAGATTTTAACAGTTCTAGTGATGGATTCGATCTGTAGCCTTCGAATTAGCTTTCTCCTTTCTGGTTTTGAGAAGACTAATTTCTCAAGATTGGTATTTAGGCAGTGTGTTACATACTCCAGGACCCCAATAATTACAGGTATAAACCTGAACTTGTAATCTGGATACAGTAATTGCAGATTTCTTAATAGTTCAGCGTAAATATTCTCGTTTTCACTGATCTTCAACTTTATGTTAACATCCGCCGCGCAGCTAATTTCAACAACTGTACACAGTTATTCTTCTCTATCCCAAATCATTATATCAGGTCTGCTGTGCTTGCATTTCATTGAAATCTTCATTGGGACATTTGAACAGGACTCCTTTTTATTATGAGTGGTTTCTACCATACTGTGGGGTCTTATTTCGCTGTCCTCGGATTTCTCCTTCCGATGAATTATTTTATAAAGTGCCCTAGCTACAATAACATCTCACGGTAGATAAAGCCGTGATGACATTTTCGGAGAATTGCTTCTGATATGTGTACCATCTTCGGTGTTAACTCCACAAAATCTGCATCGATTGTCATATTTTACTGCTTCTCCTACATTTCTACCCCTTTGCGTATCAGGTATTTGGTTGATATTTCTTGTTCTTAGATTGAAAACGCAATCCTTTAAAGTTGGATTTTAATCACAAGGTATTGGAATCTTATATGTATACCATTCTGCCTAAACAATGGATTTACAAATACAATATCCCTACATTCACTCTCTATTTACTATCTCAACAAAACTTAAGTATTGCTTAATCATTCTCTCACACCGTCTCCGATGAAGGGATATAATAAATATCCTGGAAATAGCTGTAAGACATTCTATTTATAAATGTTATATATTGTACATAGTCTTGATTTTTTAATATCATTACGAAACGTAAATCCTTATATTCACACCCTGATATATGACCTACGTCGGACCCCTGATTCGCATCACCACCGAACCTCGAGCTTAACTTTGGTCTACCCATAGCACTTACTCAGCATTACCTGAAACCTCTGAGTATAATTGACACGGCTATCTCTGAAAACCTAT
>NC_068982.1:145678020-145680922 GCF_001194135.2 Octopus bimaculoides
TATAATGTTTGCCTGGGTGTTATAAACAATACGGATCACTACGTCCATCAACAGGTCAATGTCAGGACACCCAACCAATTAACACTGCTACTATCATAGCACTCCTTCTTCGAACCCACAAGAGTTAACAAGTGAAACAGAGACAGGCAGAAACAAGAAAATGCCGCTGTTACTTGAATACTATACAAATGTGTCTTTACAAAGATTTTTCTTTTAAATTTACCAAAATTTAAATTTTCAATAATTTTTGAAAAATCTATTATTCATATTTACTGTTGAAAAGATCTCAAGGATCGAAACCGGTTCTGTAATGTTCTTTATAAAAGTATTTTAGCATTTTCTACTTTGTCTTTTTTCCATATCCATACATAGACATATATACATACACACACAACCATACAGATTTGCATACGTAACACTTTGAGATAGGACATACGTTTAGAAAAAATGCATTTCTCGTGCGCATATACACATACTTACCTATATATTTGTAGATATTCACACAAAAATCACAAAGAAGCAAATGCATATGGTAAAAGATTTTCTATCAGCTATATATTTGCCCGATAAGAATATATTCTACATGTTTTAAATCCGGCATCGCCGACATATGACACGCGGACCAATTCACAGTGTCAAACACGCCTTTTGGAAAAAATAAACGTAAATATTTGTTTATAACTATATTTCAGGAAGCGACATCATAATAATTAAATTACATAGTTAAACGTCTTTTTTATGATCCATCTTTTCTAACCTCAACTATTGGAAGTTAGATGTATTTGGCAGTATTACATTTACTTAAAAATATAGTACTACTGAACTCAAATAATTCTGACGATATCAATTTATAAATGTTAGCACAATTAACTTGTTGTTAGTAAGCTAGAGCTGAAAGCATTTATATGTACTTTATTACTTAAGCCAGGAGCTAGAGACGCGAACGCCTATTTTTTGAAATCTGTTGAATATTTAACAGTGCAGATCATGAGATGTTAAAATTAGTTAACCACCTTACAGCGGCCAGTCTAAAAAAAGACATCCTTAAAAATTGGCTCCTACTTTGCGGGTCATCTATAAGTAGACATTTTAAAAATTATTATCTCATTTTGAGGCCAGTTTTATATTAAACGGAAAGAAAAAGTGGTATTGACATGGGTTTTCAAAGACAAACAAACATTAAAAGTCAAAAATTATAATTATTTTCTTTGGTTTCAATTTCTCCTTTGTGAGTCAAGTTGTTTGATTTTTTTAGTGTATTTCTTTTTTTTTCTGTTTATTCATACCATTTATTTTAGTCTAATTATTTTTATTATTAAGAAAATTTATTCATTAAATCTATTTAATTCTTTTTTTTTTTTTATTCATTTACTATTAATTTTATTCTAATTATTTTTATTTAGTCATTTTTATTTGTAGAATCTGGTTTAAGGGCTTATACACCTTTTAATACGAATTATCAATATATAGTGCCGCAAAATAAATAAAAGACAAAAACTTGATTTTCGTTCATTTCAAGATTTCCGTAGAACTGAGTATTGATTTGTACAACGAAATGATCATGCTGTGTGTGCATTCTGCTGTGAATCTGTCGTATGTCGTACATGAAGTGTACAAAGACACTATCAACTTAGGCACCAGAATACATTTTTAAAACTCTGATGAGAAAAGGAAAGCCATAAAAGCGCTATTTCTAGTTACAATAAAAGTACTTCTGTTTTTTGTTCAAATGCTTGCAGACAAAAATAAAGCCATCGAATGTAGTTACACAATTGCTCAATGTACAGCTGAGAAAAGTAAACCTTTTATAGATGGAGAATTTATCAAAATGGCTTTTCTTTTCAGTAATTTACCAAACGCTAAAACAATACTGTCTCGAAATCAAGAAATATCAGCATGTGCAAGGTCAATTGAGAGACATATAACTGATAAAACTGAAAACATAACAATAAAAGAAAAAAGTTATATTACAAAAAGCTGCTGCATTCAGTGACGTGAACGAAACGGCGCGCCTAGCAATTTTTGCAAGTTATTGTGGCAATTATCGTATTTATAAAGAATTATGTTTTCTGATTCCTCTTACTAATACAACTTCAGGACAGAACATTCTGACTGCATTTGTAAATCATTTTGAAAATGAAGCCATTAATATAAATAAAATATTTTGTATTACTACTGATGGTGCACGTGCAATGGTTGGAAAGGAAAAAGGATTTGTTAAGCTTCTTGAAAATCATGCTGGACGCAATGTAATGAGTTTTAATTGCATTATACATCAGGAAAATTTAGTTGCAAAAATTTCGTCAAAAAACTTGAGTTCTCTCATGGACACTTTTAAATAGATAACTTCGTAGTTTTTCGATCTTAGAAAGTCCTGTACTATTCATTTTGTTTTGGTCCCAGAATGTCGATTCATGGCTCGCGATTCTTGATTTAATGCAATTTTGTGTCTATCCGGTATAATAGAATTTAGGCAAATCCCGTGTTATTATTGTTGTCTGGTATACTACATGTTTTGTTCTGCAATCCCCGTCTAACTTGATTGTGTTTGGGTCTCTAAAATTAAGTTTATATTTTCTGTAGATAATGAAATATTATTATTCTTCTTTGTTGATTTATATAAATTATTGTTAGTAGGGGTATTTATATTGTTAAAGTTGTTATTTACACTATTATGTTATACGTTTTTGTTGTGTGCTTTAGTATCAATTTCGGTTTTTCTTTTATTTTCATAGAATAAATCGAGTTTTCTATTATCGAAGGAAGATATTTTCCTAAAAAGGTTTTGAGAAATTGAAAATCAATTATATATATATATATATATATATATATATATAAATATATACATATATTATTGCAGCACATAATTCTAAAGTTCTTAAGACAGGCATGAATGGAATGA
>NC_068982.1:145682647-145695422 GCF_001194135.2 Octopus bimaculoides
TATATGTATGTATGTATGTATATACACACATATATATATATATATATGTGTGTATGTGTGTGTGTGTTTGTGATGGCCGTCCATCTGTGACGAAGGAAGACCATTGCTAATTTTTAGGAACATTGTGCTAGGTATAACTTATATATTTTGCATTTGCGGCTCCGTTTGGGACTAATCGACCCTGCTCTTGACAAGCATACATGACTGCAAAAATTGCAAACTAAATTTTCCCCATTCACTGTGCTTTAGTTTAGCATGCTTAAATTCTTCATGTAGAATACATTCTATGTCAAAGTTGTCCACCCACTCCTTAACCTGCTTTCTCCATCTGTGGCGATGACAGTCATTACTCTCCCTGTCGGTCTCTTGCATATCACAAGCCTCTAATGAAGACTTGACACAGTCCTTAAATCGCAGCCTTGGTTTCTGCGGAGGTTTCTTTTCATCCAAAATTTCCCCATCTAACATCTGTGTAGGGATTCTGCTATCCTTCATTCTACTAAGGTGTCCAGTCCAATGTAACCGGTGCTTGTGCACCATCGCTTCAATACTCAACTCTTCCAGCTGGTTAACGACATACATTGTATGTCCAATTAGTATTTGCAAGGGGACGGCATCGTTCCCATCCCTAGCCTTACGCGATATACACGGGCTCTTCCTGGGGCTATAAATGCCAGTAGCACTGTCCCGTATAAGACGCCACACTTGGTTGGCTGTTATATGATACGATTCCGTATTGCTACTGTTTAAATCTTGCTCAGAGATTTAATATTGCTTATTTCTCTTTTTTCGAGACCAGCGACAGTTCGTCGCTGGAAAACGATTATAGTATTTTCCGAGTGGAGGGGGTTTTCATCGCTAGCTAGTGATTAACTCATGGTGAGGACGGGTAACCACCCAGAAACTCGAGTCTGTGTAGATCACGTGAGGCTAAGGCTAAGAGCAATGACCTCCCCTTGCAGATACTAATAGCCAGTAGTGCTGTCCCGTATAGGACACCACTTGGTTAGCAATTATATGCTACGATTCCGTATTGCTACTGTTTACATCATGCTCAGAGATTTAATAGTATATATATATATATATATGTTAGAAGGTAAAACGTGAGTTTGCTCAAGTAGAAATCCAAAATAAAATAGTTTTCTCCACGCTACAACATATACATTACAAAGGAAAACCAGATGCAATCCATGCACTAATGTAACCAATGTTAATGGGCTGCACGAAACGTGTGAATTTTGCCGTAGTTTCTAACAACAGTTTTGTATCTACGTAAGACAACTCAAATTCCAGCCTTACATTCTCTGCACTTAAATAGAACGCGATTTAACAATTTGAAAATTACTTGAGGATGCAACAAATCCAGATATATTATCCTGTTCGTCCTATCTTTGTATTATATGGGTGTATTTTTACTGGAAATGCTGTATCATTAAATCTATTTAGGTAAGAGTTTAAAATTCAATATTTGTGCTTTCCTGACGTAATTAGGTTGTCGCTGTGGATGTGTCAATCTCTCTCGCATGCGCGTACCTATATATATATATATATATATAGATCTCTTAATTGTGAATGCAATATGTGTTTGCGTGCGTACGTTCGTGCGCGCGTGTGTGTATAGAAGTAATTTCTTCACAAAAATCTTATATAAAGTTATATAAATATTAATTCTCTGATTTATAATCTGAATCGGCAACCAGAAACAACCGACTTCAATATCATACACAAAACAGTCTATAAATGCTTTATACCAGCTTCATATGTATCGTCCGTGTTTGACTTATGAAACGAAAATTCAATGTATGTGTCATAGTTCCAAATATAAACGGGAAAGGTATTATTTTCTATTCTATTTTGATTTATTCTCTTCTGAAACCATTAGCACAACTTTTTCGATGAATAAATATTTCATGTTAAGTAACACTATATAAAAAATTGATTTGATAAAAACAAATAAAATACTACGAAATATAAGTGAGACAACTAGTAGATAGACAAACACAGACCAAATATTATTAAAGAAGACATATTCAGAGGAGGAAAACAACAAAATTTGAGTGGGGTACAAAATTAAAATGGTCCGTGTGACTGAGAATTGTGTTAACGTAATAAAATAAAACAAAATTTAAGAGGGAAAAGAATGTGCTTCGGAAGGAAGACAAATGTAATTAAAAATAAAATCATGTCACTCTTTAAGCATTCAGTGTTGTTGTGTTTGCTCATACATGTATTTTTCCGTATATGTCAAATACAGACATACGCACATGCATGCATACGTTCATCCATACACGTACATACATATACGCATGCGCACGCATGCACACAGCCATACGCACGAACACACATACATACATGTATATATATATATGTGTGTGTGTGTGTGTGTTTGTGTATATATATATATATATATATATATATATATATTCACACAATCATATATACATACATACATATGTATGTACAATGAAATATGGCAGAAGTAATGATGTTCGTTATAGCTTATGGCAGAAAAGATAGTTGCAGTAATGGAATTGTAGATAGTAGCAGCTATTAATAATAAAGTTAATGATAATGTAAGAATGAGGCAGCTATTTAAAATATGAAAGATATAAGAGAGAAATGAAAGCAAGTCTCAGCGAATAAGGAATAAAAACATATAAGAGAAACAGAGATGAGAGATAAAAAGACGGGAGAGAGAGAGAGAGAGAGAGAGAGAGAGAGAGAGAGAGAGAGAGAGAGAGAGAGAGAGAGAGAGAGAGAGAGAGAGAGAGAGAGAGAGAGAGAGATAAAGGGAGAGAGATAGAGAGTGAGAAGGTAAAATAAAGGAGAAGTAGAAAAAGAGAGACAGGCTAATATAAGAATAAATCAAAAGGAGAAATAAAGTTGCGGAAACGCGAGTGTGAATGCACGTTGGGATGCCTATATGTATACGTATGTACACACATGCACACACATGAACACACACATACACACATATATATGCATACATAGATACATGAATACCCACATACACATAACCATACATATTCTTCCCATATACTTCTACATATATAGACATATATATTAATACATATATGCACGCTTTATATATATATATATATATATATATATATATATATGTGTGTGTGTGTGTGTGTGTGTGTGTGTGTGTATGTGTATTTCCCTCTCTCGCTCTATATATCTATGTCTATATATACACATACATCTAACTGATGCCCGTACGTATACACACAAATTAACGTGAGCATGCACACATATATGTGTACAAATATTCATTTAGTAAAGTTTCTTTGCATGCGTAATCTACAGATAGAAATGATAGTTTAAAACCTTACAAATAACCGAAAGCAGTTCAAATAATTTTATTAAAGAAGACACTTAGTGAAATAGGCAAAAACAAAAAGTAAAAGCAGCTACAAAATCTTTCTAAAAATCCGTACAAAGTGTCATTATAATATAAAGGTAAAGATACGCATTAACGCCTCTACACTAATATTCTGCGTTTAAAGTATAGAGTCCATCACAGATTTTAATCAAGTATATCACAGTGTTTTATTATAATTTATTTATATGCAAATATATACATGCAATATATACTAGGTACCTCCAGAGAATGTTTTCTTTCAATTAACCAATATAGATTATCATATCCATTATTATTTTGACAAACAACGGAAACAAAATATACTAAAGGTTTATAATTTTAGATTGCATTGTTATCGTGAAGAGACGGCCATAACTGCTTTATACAGAATGACAAGTTACTCTCTTTAAGCGTTCATTCACTCATCTGGTTTATATTCAATTTATTTTAGTTAGATTAAATTATATTTAGTTTCTTAGACTTTGTGGAAAATTTATTCATACAACCTGTACTTTATCATTGAATTGAAATAATGACTAAAGAAAATGTATTAAAGTTAAATATTTTGTTTTAAACAAAGAAACGAGTGTAAAAAGCAACAAATATCCCAACAAAAATTTATTATTTTTGAATATGTGTGATGGGACAGGCGCGTTAATGTCGGAGTATTTATTTGATACGATCTAATCTATCTGTCCCTGTGTGTGATGAATATTCTTCTCCTTGCGGCATTGTAACAAGTAGCAAGTGATAATATTATCGAAAGGATGATTGGTGAATAAATGGTTGTGAAAAGATATCAAACATTGATAAAAGAAATACAATGTACGATGTTTGCAATTCCAATAACAACAAATGTGGTTACGTATACCGTATTTAAAACAAATTCAGCTGTTCTTATAATAGCCAAATGCAAGATATCATCATAATACATTAGATACACTTAACCTCTTGATAATGATTATATTCTGACATGTCAGCATGCCCAAAAAGAACTGGCCAGCTATCTTTTTCTATTCCTGACTTAAATCTCCTAAGTCGTGGGAAATCTGTCAGTAAATAATCAGAACAGAACCAGAATCTTCATTAACTACAACACTCCTATTTAAAAAGACCATTCATGTATTCATTAAATGAGCATATTTATCCAAAAAGCAATATTGCTCTGTCTACAAAATCATCCCATTCTCCTTTGTTGTATATTCTCAATAATATTGTTCTCGCTCAGAGATAGATTTTCCTCTCTGAAGTTTAAACTATGGGTGATTTCCGAAATTTTAGCTGTTTCGTAAACAAGAGTAAAACAAATTATATCCAAAGAAGATGTCAACATCGATGAAATTCTTTCTTTCTCTATTTTCACCTATGGACTTTCTGCAATAGAAAAAAGGGCATGTGCGCGCGAACTGTTGAAATTACGTCAGACATGGGGCTGAGGACGGTGATCTCGTTCTGAACGCATATAATGATTCACGGTAGCACATGTTACTAAGTTGTTTCCTCCCCGTGCTCGGAATTCTACAATCAACAATGGACCAAGAAAGAGTATACGGAATACACTCAACTTTGACGTGATGGATACGAGCGGAGTGGAAGGTAGATTGTTTTCCAGTAATGCTTGAAAAAGAGCTCAGATGCGCAGGATAACGACGCAGGGTTCTCCAGCAAACTCGGATCATCACTTGAATTATCACTTGTTGAGTAAACATGTGAAGAACTGTGCAAATGGATGCACAATACAAGCATCTGTCTTCCATGACTTAAGAAAATTGCACGAAGTCGTACAATCCAAGAATTGGATGATTTAAGCTTGGTCTTCGTTACTTTATACCAAATGCATGACTCGGTAAACAGAAAGGAATTCCTCAAGTTAAAAAAATTGTTGAATAACGCATTTTAATGATTAAAGATTTCATTTACACATGGAAATTATTAGTGGTTTTGGATAGCAAGTCTTGTGATTCCGATTATCATTCATATGGTTGATAATATTGTAATCGTCTTAGTTTCGAAATAATGAAAATTCAGCGACTGTATTTTCTGTATATCGTGAGGAACTTTACTGCGTTCACTATATTAGTTGAATTCTGGCGGATGTCTCGAGGTGGAAAGTCTCAGTCTGGCTGATTTTCTTTGAATATTTTACTTAGACAGAGCAATCGCTGAGCAAGTAATATAAACGAAATCTCCAACTTATTCGGAAACAGACTAGTAATCATCTTTGCTTCAAAACTAAGTCGGTTACAATATTACCCAGTCATATTAATTATGACCGAAAGCGCAAACATACGTCAAGTCACACTTCACTCTTTTCTAAAATGTAGAATGCATAGTGTGATCTAGTTGTAAATAAAAAAAGTCATTTGAAAATAACAAAAAACATGCATAAAGGTCGTAACTCATTGTCATTTGAAATGGGTCTGTTTGATAAAAGTTGCTTTTGAAATAAACTACCGCAAAATACATACAAATGACAAGCTTCTTGGCATGGGTGAATTCGCTACCAAGTGATATACTAATTTTATCTCGCTGTGTTGAGTGAAACCACACATTCCATAGTGAGGATCCTCATATAATGTATCTGATAAGAATGAGGGGTATTTGAAAGTGATGATGCAAAAACAAATCAACTAATAGCAAAAAACGAAGGAAAATAATAGCACACCATACTGTAATCATATTAAGATATCACAGTATTATATGCACGCACTTATACACACATGTTGACACACACACACACACATGCACACAAACATTTATAACCCATCATATGTGTGTGTGTCTCTTCTATGTATCAATTATTATAAATAGTCCACTGAGGAGGGAGCCAGTTTCCAACAAAGATACAAGGCTCCAGTTTTTGGATGTAGTTAACACAGTCAAGTTTACATCTGGAACTTGGAAAAAACCTTGCATGTTTTTACTGTTCCACTTACAAATTGCACTTGTACGTATTAGCCGGTCGATTTCTCTTTCTGAAAATCCCATTTTATCCAGATTCTCATTTACCAACAAAACCTAGAGCTTCAATTAGTATTGGTATGAATATGAATTCATAGTCTGGATGTAGAAGCTGGAGGTTTCGAAGCAGGTGTCCATAGATATCATCTTCTTTGATTTTCAGTGCCAAATTGAAAAGAAGTACAGATAGATTATCTCCCTGGAATATTCCTTTTGAAATGGCTATAATATCTGTAAGAGTTCTGTTTTCAGTAGGAGGGGTGCGAATTGTTGTCCATATCTTTGTGAGTCTCTCTATAGCAGCAGTTAGGGTAGAAGGTACTTTTGACAGATGTAGGCACTTCAAAAGCCATGACTGAGGGATTGAGTCGAATGCCGTCTTATAGTTAAGCCACACTGTCACAAGTTTTCTACGCTGTTTTCTTACTTCAGACAGTACAGCTTCGTTTATTGAACGTTGTTCGGCACATCCCCACACTCCCTTCTTTCCACCAACCCTGTTCAGCAGTCACAATATTGTTCGACTCACAATGGTCCTGGAGGAATTGGTTGAGGCAACCTGTACAATTTGTACATAATATATAGGTAAATAATAGGCCTGTAGTGTCCTGCCATCTCCGTGATTTCCTTTGTGGCAAGAAGATTGGTCCTTGTTTAGCAAGTCAATTTAGTATATGAGTCTAACCTTCCATAATCCTTTTGAAAATACATATCAACTGGTTTCTATAAAATGTCAGCTTCTTGTATCATTATCCAACTATTAGGTCCCTTCCAGGTGCCTTCCCCTTCTGCAGTTTGTCTATTACTATAGCGAAGGTTTCTGCTTCAATTTTGTATGCTTTACTGTTAGTGTTGGTACGGTAATCTCTCTCAATTGTATTTAATCACGATGCATTCAGGTTGAAATCCCTCATTGCGTTCCATATTTTTGACCAAAATGATTGTAGATCTTCTTGAGAGGGAGCTTTTTTAATGGTAATGTTTTTCCTTCCTCATCTCTCTGTATAATGCTTGTGGGTTGGAAGCATGCAATAGCGGAGTTTCTCGCGCATCGTCCTGTGTTCACGTTTTAAAGCGATTAGCTTTCCCTCAAGAGTTCGGTGTGAAGAGCTGCTATAACATTTCTTAATTTTCGTCTACGGTAGAGTTGGTGAGGTGTAAACTAATTTTTCTACTTACATTTTATTGTTGTAGTTAACCATCTGATATGACGGCGCACATTGATGAAGTTGTCTTCAAGTTTTGTTTTCCATCTATGTTACTTCCGTTTAGCAATTTCGTTACT
Source organism: Octopus bimaculoides (assembly GCF_001194135.2). Taxonomy (NCBI): domain Eukaryota; kingdom Metazoa; phylum Mollusca; class Cephalopoda; order Octopoda; family Octopodidae; genus Octopus; species Octopus bimaculoides. The sequence continues at coordinate 145,690,258 of NC_068982.1, forward strand.
TTTTCACTGTCGATTACTCCTAGGTGTTCTTGAAGAGTAATAGCGGCTGTGTATATTAGAGCATTTATATTACTGTAATTAACTTCACAGGATTCCATGTGCTTTCTGCCAACATCATCGATAACTTTAAGCATGTATGTATGTATGTATGTATGTATGTATGTATGTATGTATGTATGTATGTATGTATGTGTGTATGTTTGTATGTATGTATGTATGTATAAGAATTAGTACAATTAAGGCTGTGAGCTGGCAGAATCTTTAATACGCCGGGTGAAGTGCTTAGCGGTATTTCGTCTGTCTTTACGTCTTGAGTTCAAACTCCGCCGAGGTCGACTTTGCTTTCATCCTTTCGGGTTGGATAAATTAAGTACCAGTTGCGTACTGTGATCGATCTAATCGATTGGACCACTCCCCTAAAATTCGGGCCTTGTTCCTAGAGTAGAAAAGAATTAGTACAATAACAAATTACGGCCAACATTTAATGTATTCAAGACTTGATATGCACCCCAGAATTGATATTCAGTTTTTTTATTTACATATTTTCGTCTTTAGTAAGGTTATTCTGATATACTTTTTAACTAATTTAAACAATTATATTCCATATATGTATAATAATATGCTTTACCACAAGGAATCGTCAAGGAAATACTTTCTTTCATTCTGTTCCGTAACAAAATACAAATAAATATTCCCTCGATGTTCCTTGATCTATATGCATTCACATATCTATGTATATTTTTGTGTGCATACGTGTTAGTATGCGTTTATGCATGCATACATGCACATACATACACACACACACACATACACTCACTTACTCACTCACTCACTCATTTACTCACTCACTCACTCACTCTCATACTTTGCTTGGTAAAACAGAGCAGACCATCAATTATATATGACATATTTGATGTAGTTCAATCATTATTGTAGCAAAAATAAAAATCATAACGTGTGTACAAACGTTGCTTTATTTAAAAACCATTTAAGCAGTCAAATAAAATACATCTGAGGTATTTTATTTCACCTTAATAGTTTTATTACATTGAAATATAGATACACTGTCTTAAAATGCTTGTACTTGGAGATTTTTTCAGATATTTATTCTCTTTATTGAAACATTTATTTTTCCTGGTGTGGACACCATTTGTTTGTGCAATGATATTTTGCGAAAATATCTAAGATACTTTATTGGAATGAATTATGGGCAATCAGCGATATTTTATCGCTTAACATGGATTTTCATATGGCTCTTTTCCGAAATATTCTATTTCAAATATTTAGATTTATTCATCGTTGTTTATGGTATTTTAGCATAACTCTATAGAAAAATATGATTTAAAAGAAATATTATCTTATGCTAATTTTAAAACAAAATATAAAATGTTATTGGAAGTTTATTAAGGTGCAGTTCTTAAAGTGTACAAGCGACGTAAGAGTTATTTTAGTGATGTGAGCTAAAGGCTGTACATATATTTGAAGTTAACTTTCGAAAATCCATTTAAAGAACAAATTCGTACAAATATGTAAACTACTTTCAAATATTACTTTTTAAAGATACGTTTCAAGTCATGTTATAAGCAATATTTTAGTCAAGAGTGATTCATTTCTGTTATCATATGTAAGATTGTGCTGATATTATAGTGCTTTTGTTTATTGCTCCACGATTGTATTAGTTGCATGCAGTTGATAAGCGTTGTGACCATTTTATTACGTTACTTATTCGTAGTGTATACATATCTGTGTCATTTTAAAATTTGGTTTCCAAGATTCTTGATGTGAACTCTTATTTTCAAGAAACCTTTACTGTATCTTGGGAGGAAAGGTCATTTTGCCAAAAATAAACACTCGCACTGTTTCAATTTCACATTATTCACCAGTTGGTGAACTATTTAACGAACTAAGTTGTCATTTGTATAATTAATCATTCAGTCAATGAATCAAGCATTTGCGTTTTCCAAGACCCCCTTCGATGCCGTTTCCAGTCTTTTCAATGACATGCATTGTCTCTTCAAACTGAGCATAAGAAACGGATCAGAAATTTATTTTTCAGTTTTTGAATAAAATATATTCTCTGGATGGCTTTAGTAAAATATTTTGTACGCTCTTCTTTAATATGAATCCAAATCTGGATTTGTGAATTTGTTTACTTTGTGTAGCGAAAAAGTGCAACACCACCTGTAACGTTGAATGAAGCTGTTCAATTATGTGTCAGGCGATTACGTTATTGTCTTCTTCCATGTATTGAAGTGGACGTTGTTGAAGAATAGATCGATCACTTCAAAATTCATTGTATCTTTAACTGGAAATGTTAATCAATTGTGTTATTTGCTGATTGTTTGTTATCGACAAAACACATTAGCAATTTTACATAATATTGGAGGCAATTCAGCATAATTAATTCCGCAAAAATAATAATTGCACACATTTTGCACTTCATTTAAAACTTTTCAAGCAGTAAAACAAAATCGACCTCCGTCTCTGTCCCTGTACACCCTGTTTTGTTTCAGACACATAAGGAAAATGGAAACAGCATGAGAATAAGAGCAACTATATTCAGTAAATTGTTACTATGTACTGAACCATATAATGTGGAAATACTCAATTGTCTTTTCGAGTAGGACAGTACCAAATCCTCCTAGCGGGCAAAACATTAAATTACTATATAAATATTTATCAGTAATTCCACAGAGGCTGATAAAATCTTCAAGAATAAAATCAATAAATGCAAGAAATTCGAGAAATATTGCCGATAGAATAATGCCACACGCACTTATAACCTTCTACATGATATTTAATACACAACATCCTAAATTCCAGTAGAAATCAATAGCAAGCCTATTCAAACTTAGAAAAAAAGCGCTAACGTCATAAGAAAAATGTATTTGCCAGCATCATACCATAGATTAAATCCTTATTTATATTAATTCTGCTGAAGAACAATACGTAAAGTATATTGAAATGGTTGTTCACCTAAACTAACAATGTCAGTTTTAAATTCATAATCTATATGAAAGAAAATCTATATTTCAGAAAACCTCCCCACGGAAGCAAAACGTTATGCCAAGGACGTCACAAAGAACACGGAGGAAGTAACTGAAGTAACGAGATTAGTGAGAAAAATATTTCTAAAATATCATGGAGTGTATTGGATAAAAAGGTGTATATGTGTCATTAGAAGTATTTATGGAAGCCAATGATTCGGGTGAAATTGAAGATATCCTTGATCTATAAATGTCTTCAGTGAAAAGGGAAAGAACTAATACACAACACGAATTGAAATGGTCAGTCGAATGGTGTGTAAACCCTCAAATCTAAATATCAGAATATGCATGATTTGCACAGTTGAGACTTCAAAGTTCCCCTCCTCGAAAACCATTCACAAGGAAACGTTATAAGCTTCTCACATTTGTCACGAGATAGCATCTTCCAATATTGTGTTTTTCCATGTGAATTTTATAATTCATATAATTTCTATTTTTATGTTTATAACAATTTTAAGATATTTTATTATGATGATATAATATATCATTTTATTTTCCTTTTTATTATTTTCACAATTTTATTATCATCTTATTATTGTTATGCTTTTATTACATGTTATTCTTTAATAGTTTTTACTTTTTAATTTTCACTTTTTTACATATTTTTTTTACTTATATGGTTTAAATTTTTCTCCAAACTTTCCTATTTTACAAATTATCATATACGATTTACATCATATTATTACACACCGTTTTAATACAGCTTTCTATATAACTTATCTTTCAGCTTCGCATTATTTATTCTATTTTTATGCATTGCAAAATTTATTTTATGTCATATTTACATACTTATTTCCAATTTCATCACCCTTATTTACTTCGTTCTTCTTTTTACATTTTAGCACACATTTATTTCTCCATTTGTATAAATACCACCGTGTACGCGTTCGTGCTGGAGATAGTTTTTAGTTTTGGATCATAATCCTAAATATAAACGTTAAGGTTTTGTTTTTAAAGTAAAGATGAAATTTGTGAAGGTTTACACGGGATCTTTACAAAAAAGTGTTTAAAATAATTTCTAATAAGAATATGTTTTACAAATACACAATGTCTTAAAAATAAGAATTTAGAAAGAATATAAAATATATTACACTATGATTTACGTGTGGCAAAACTCTTTTAAATAATACATCTCTAAAATTAATCCTCTTACAGTGAATAAGAATCACTAAACAGTTGCAATAGCAAAAATATATATTAAAAGTATTCGAAAGCCATTGTAAAGAAACCAGCATATTGCTTTACACTGGAAACAGTAAATAACCATTACAATCTAAAATAGCTGAGCATTGTAAAGCTATGAAATCAAGCCATAATTCACCAAGCAATACCACACAAGAAACCCAGGTTATTTCAAGTTTTCTATTTGCTTCTGTGTTCCTGACGAAAAAAAAAAAATTAAACAATTAGCTGAAACTTGTTGAAAGACGTGATAATCGTATGTATCAGTTACAATCATCATTTTCAACAAAATTGCTCACACTGACGCACACATGCACACATACATAGATACATATGTATGTACACATATACATACATATATACATACATACATGCATACATACATACATACATACATACGTACATACATATATATATAATCTTTCTTCCCGTGTTAATTGTAATCAAGGGAAAAATACACACTTCTATATATATATATATATATATATACATTATATAATAAAACGAATGGTTTACACGTCGTAGATTCTCTCTACAAAACGGAAAGTTACATTGTGGAACAGTCATTTTAACAAGTTGTTTTTATTTACCTATCACTCGACGAAATACATCTGCACCACCAGATGCTCCTGAACCAGTTGTTGAGTGTCCCACTCAAGAGGAATCGATGCTAGATGTGTCGAATCAAATGTGATTAATAATAAATTTTCGTATATACCATTTTCTGTCTTATATATATATATATATATATATATATAAATATATAGTTTTAGAGAAAAGAACCAAAGTTCATGAACTCATCCATGAAAATCGACAGTCACATATAGAAAAACTAATAAGTAAATGCAACTGAAAATATCATAGGATAATGATAATAAAACGACTACAAGTGTTTCTTAACCAAATAGCCAAATAATAATGTGGATTTTCATGGAT
>NC_068982.1:145695641-145700605 GCF_001194135.2 Octopus bimaculoides
TGTGTGTGTGTGTGTGTGTGTGTGTGTGTGCGCGCGTGTGTGTGTGTATGTGTGTGTGTGTTTGTGTGTGTGTGTGTGTGTGTTTATATGAAGCGTCGGTTTGATGTTGAACTCGTTCTCTCGCAGGAAACCATGAAGGTGCTTGAAAGAGTAGCAGTCGGTAGGAGAAAGGTCTGGGGAATACACTGGGTGGGGAGGAACTTCGTAACCAAGTTCCCTCAACGTCTGGAGCATCATTAATGAAACGTGTGGACCTCTTCTGCTGACCAGTGTGGGTCGTAGGAGTATCAATTTTTCTTTCATTTTTGCCAATTTCATGGCAATATGTTTCTTTAGTAATGGCTTTTCCGGATTTTAAGAAGTTATGATGGATCATCCCAGCAGTACACCACCAAACAGTCACCATAACCCCTTTTTGAAGAGCTCGGGTTTATGGAAGGTTTTCGGTGCTTCCTTTTGGTCTAACCATTGTGAAGAATTTTTTTATTTACTATTGTACATAATCCACTTTTCATCGTATGTTACAATACGATCGAGTAATGGATCTGTCTGGTTATGGAGAAGAAGCAACGAGCAAATATTATACCTGCGTATTTTTCTGATTTTCATTTAAATCATGTGGTACTCATTCTCATTTCTAGAGCATTTCTGATTTTCCACATGGAAATGGTTGCAGTGAAATAATACGGAGATGCAAGGAAGTAAAAGAATAGGGAGTTGAAAAAAAAAAAGAAGATAAAGAAGCAGTTTTTACTGCCTTCCTCTATGTGGGCATCTTTTTAATAAATGCCATTGTCATTTTCCCTATTTTCCACTATTTGTCTCTGATGACGGAATATCCCATACTCAAGGATATCTCAGAAACTGCTGTAAGATTTTGAATTTCTTCCTATAATAGTATTGTATACGACTTAAGATATTTGCCTTGCCTTAATGTTTTCTGTCCTGTTTAACAATTATATATATATATATATATATGCATGTATGTAGGTGTATATGTATTATTACACAACTTAATGATGTAATTTGTTTGCATGAAGTTTCTTGGTGTTACATAAGATCTACAAACCTGCTACGAATTCTTAAAGAAAATGTTCTATGCATGGGTGAAGCAATCGAGAGAGATCTAATGGCAGAGAGCAAGAAACTAGATAATTGACAACATACATAAGTTCACTTGAATCTTAAGTACAACGCATCATGACCTATCTATACGTGTGGCCATAATGATATACACTGTTCATCTATATACACACACACTCTTACCTTGCTTTTATACACTTATAGACATAGGCGTACTCAAATTGCTTTGACCAAACTATACATTCAGAAATTTAAAAAGAAATCTAAAATTTCACATGAGATATCGTCTTATAGTTCAATATTGTCCCATTTACTCCGCCTATTACACTAACCTATGTTTTATGATTTATTTCTTATATTTTGTATTTTCTGACAATTATGAGGTTCTCGTCAGCATTCTTATCTCTCCATTATATTGTACATTTTTGTATTTTAACAATGTAATATTCGGATGTCTACATATCATTTGCCATAGCGTTCATTTGTATATAATTTACTGTTTTCCTAATGTACATTTAATGTGTTTCTCATGCCTGATGTATGCAAATGCTTGTTGACGTACTTGTATACGTACATAGCCATAAGTGATATTGTATACACACACACACACACACACACACACACACACACACACACACACACACACACACACACACACATATATATATACATATATATACACATACATATATGTGTGTGTATGTACGTATATGTATATATATGTGCTTGTGTATGTTTCTGTAGACAGTTATGTGAGTATTGATATAAATACGAATGCGTAGTTATACATAAATATATATGAGTATGTGTATGTATTCCTATGTTTATATGCATATGTTTATAAAGTTACACCTATGACAATGAGCATGCATACATGAATGTAATTTGGAGCATGTTTACTTACATACGCTTGTATACTTGTAAGGTGGACATGTACTAAAATTTCCGTAAATGCGTTTATAAATGTAATTATCAAAGTCACAATTCTCATAAAAATGTATTTGTATATCTTAGTACATTTATATGTTGAGATTCCCTCTGTCCGTTTGTTATTGTACGGCCTTAACTCATCGTGATTGTCCGCTGGAAGCACTTTATTCTATGTAGTATACGGATATGTAATCTAAATAAGAGAACTGCCGGTTAGAATTCCTACATTGAATGCCTAGTTTTTATGTTCTAGTCATTTTTCTTTCTTTCTTTCTTTCTTTCTGTCTTATTTTCTTCATCCTACCTTTCTTTTCGTTCTACCTTTATTTTTCACATGTATTCCTATTTATTTATCATTAGTTTTCGAATTTCCATTCTATATATGTGTATACATAAATTTCTAGTTCATATTTCAAAATGATTCCCTGAAAGAATGTATGTTACGGATTACCTAATTCGTGTGTGCGGTAAGAATTACAGAAAGTGATTTAGGAATGAATACATTGAAAGACAGTTGATATTGTTTTCTGTTTTTTTTTTCTCTCAAATACGTTACATGCATTGCATTTTTGTGTGTGCGCGTATGTGCGTCTCTTTGTGTATGTACAGTAGGAGGAAATTTTCGAAGCAAGTATTTTAATAACCCAAATGTAATGTGAGAGCTTAACTTCATGCACAATATATAATAAATGTATTAGAATGCCTTATGTTCCATTACAGTCACAAAGAAAAGCCTGTGAAGAGAATTTCTGTTATAGGAAAGTCCTATGTCTCATTCGCCAAAAGGTCACAGGATATGTGTAAAAAAGGCTGGAGATTATATTTATATCATCATCACAGTTTTTCCAGTGTAAAATGCAAACTAATTGCTTAAGTATAACCTTAAGTAATGCTTCGGAAAAGGTCATTATTATAATTTCCGCAATTTGATAACCATTGGAACATTCAATAGTGGTCGGATCATTATTATGAATAAACTAACTAGAAATAAACATAAAGTTTGAATGTTCAAATTTTAAATCCCCCCCCCCCCCACACACACACTCACATGTGGTGACAAATTAATCGGTTGCCATAATAAAACTCAGAGTTTCGGCTGCCATGGTGAAAGTCTTCTCCGGCATGTCCTCAGTTATTAAGGCAAACAAAAATTCTATGAAAATGACCGTGAAATAAAGAGAAATTATCCGAATAGGGAGAAAATAAAAATAATCGAAGAAGGTAAACCCACGCTCATAGAATCCGCGTATGCGCGCATGTACATACAAACACATGCGCGCACGCACACCCGCGTGCATATGCATATATGCATATGCTCACTCACACTCGCGTGAAACACATACATGCACACCTACACACACACCTATATGTATAGATATATATGCATCCATAAACATGTACACATATACGTACCCGCATACACGCACACACATCCGCATATATACCAATTCGCGCACAATTATGATCATATACACATCTCTATACGTTCATGCACAAGTATGCAGGTTGAAAGGTAAAGTACAGAAAAAATATAGAATATATAAAGAAATAAAATATATAGAAAATATATATAAAAATATGTAAAAATATAAAAATATATATGTAAGAAATGAAATGCTTGTACGTGGACACGATATAAAACGCAGGTCCTATCTGTGATCTCGGCGGGACCAAAAACGTAACAAATCATTAGCCATATGTAGACATGATCCCCAAAGTTCAGTTCTTTAATTTAGATATGTTGCGGGGTCTAAGCTGCTTTTCCAGATGAGCCATCTTTCCATGTCACAAAGATCGCACTTTCCACTGTTGTTGGTGTAAGGCTTGCACTTGGCTAAGATCTTCCAATGAGTGTTATAGTTGACACCCTTCTCTTTTAAGGACCGTATATAACTGGATAATTTGGTTGTCTTTCTCTTTTCCCAGTGTCTGAAGCTCAAGGTGTGATTGTTGAACCTGGCTTTGAAATTCCCCTCTGTGAGAGCCACATATTTATTTGACGAATCCATATCCTTATTGGTTGTAGAGTCTATGCTGGCTTCATAAATGATGGTCTCGGACATGCAAGCTCCATTTAGCGGGCTGAAAGTTTTATCCCTGCATGAACATCTGGTTTCATTTTGTGGTTTTTGTGTGTTGCATGCAATTATATATTTAAAATGTGTAGTTGAGCTAAAACTAATTTTTGTGTTATGCCTATTGAAGAGCTTTCTGTAATTATGATTGATTGGAAAATGCCTATCTATAAGTGATTAGAAATATTTACCTATATTAAAGGTCACTTCGGGGGAGTAACGGTGTGTGAACCAGATAGTTTTACTATTCCTATGTTTCCTTTTCTTTATTACTGGACTGGTAACAGGTGTATAGGCTATGTCCTCGCTAAATCCACTATCTTTTAAAGCTTTATTATATACTAGCAGAAATACCCGGCGTACCCGGGTTAAAGAGAATAATGAAATCTAAAAACGCCGTCTAGACTACGCATCATCTTTATATATAGAGATGTATATACACACACACGCACCCAAACATACGTATATATATGTATATCAATATAAATATATAAAAGTCAATGAATTTTCATAAAAGAAGGTGATCATGTACATACCTTCTTGCTGTTGTGATTATAACACCTCGTTGTAAACAATGTTCCTTTTTTCCCTTGTGGAGCATATACAGATAGGTTTTTTTTGCTGCCCACTCTTGAGCAGCCAACATTCAGTTGTCCATGTGAGAAACAGGGCTCTTCCAAGAGAAGACCATCTACAGACAGTGTTTGACCCTGAGATTTGTTTATGGACATGGCAAAAGTCACACGAAGGGGGAATTGTAGTCTTCTGAATGTAAAAGGAATGTCTGCTCCTGATGGAGTAAGAGGAATTCTTGGAATAAAGACGTCATCCCCTTTTGCACATCCAGAAAGAATGGTAGCCTCGATAACGTGTGAC
>NC_068982.1:145705044-145705300 GCF_001194135.2 Octopus bimaculoides
TCTCTGTGAAAGTATCTGTCATTACAGTATCGAAATGTGATTGTTTCAGTCAGTGGAATAGTTTCATTTTTAAAGTGAAAGTATTTGACATGAGTGTTTTTGTTTCACTTTTGACACGTAATACTTAAATAGTGGAAGAGATAGTATGTTGCCGTGTGCTCGAACTGTGCACAACTGGAACCCTAAGTAAGGCATGTGTAAAATTTGAATGAAATTGGTTGCGTAGTTCTCGAGTTTTAGGGATTCAAACACACAG
>NC_068982.1:145705310-145710641 GCF_001194135.2 Octopus bimaculoides
CGAGTTTTAGGGATTCAAACACACAGACAGACAAACAGACAGACAGACAGACAGACACACATTCTCATTTTTATATATATAGATTGGGGCACCACTATTAAAAATGTTCCTATCGGAGGAGAGGCTAGAAATTATCTTGTAAATTCTGTGTAAATCTCGCTTTATTCTTATTCCTAATGGCTTTAAACCTGTCAAGGATTTCTATACTATTGGGCCATTGTACTAACCTAGTAGCATATCTGACTTACGCATTGATTTTTCATAAAATTTCTTTACTAATAATAGCAATTTCTGATTTATCTGGGTTAATAAGCTTAAATTTAGGATCAGATAGCAAATTCTTTTTATGGTCCTTAATAGTTATAAATGCCTCTTTTTTTTTGGAAGGAACTCTATTTTGTTGTCTAATTTAAGCCTAGTGGCGATGATGCTAGCTTCTTTATTAATTTTGTTATAAATTTGTGGCCTAGCTTTAATGTAACTATTAATAATGTTGCTATGTAGGAGTCATGAGTATGTGCTGTTGTGTACAAGGTATAAGTTCTTGGATTTCAACTACTAATTTGTCACATATTATATTATAGATGAATTCGTCTATTTACATAATATCGAACGAAGCCTCATTCATTCTTTTGTTGTCATATTATTATTAATAAAAAATATATACAATATATATATATGTATGTGCGTGCGTGTGTGCTGGGTGTACACACACACACACACACACACACACACACACACACACACACACACACACACACACACACACACACACACACACACACACACACACACACACACATATATATATATATATATATTTCTATATGTATGCATATACAACTAAAGCCACACAGGCACACGTATATGCCACGCACATATACACATAAATATATGTGTGTATGTGTCTGTGTGAGTATGTATATATGTGAACGCGTGTGTGTGTCGTATGTGTCTGCGTGTGTGTTTGCTGGATGGGCGGCGAATATTTCTAACACTCTTTAGAACAATTTTAATAATAAGTACTTTGTATGCGGCAGTTGATTTTATAGAAGTATACCTACATCTAATCTCACTCGCTATTATCATTCGAAATTTGGTTGTACATACCTACCTAGAAGGAAAGAAATGACGTGAGAGAAACTTCCCTAATACGTTTGTTCAGAGGTCAGCTGCAAACCGTGTCCAACCCGCAGATAAAAAGCAAGAACGATAATAGAAATATTGAATGAATAGTAACTGCAAAACCGTTAACGTATCTCGTTCTAAAAATGGATCACAGAAACTTTTATTTCATTTCTCTTTGTACGCGTTATTCGGCCGAAATGGTTATCGGTTCTTGCATGTAATATATTTTGAAAGTTTAATACCAAATTATAAAAGTTTTACGAGGAAGAGCAGAAAATAATGAGTAGACATAAATATAAACGTAAATCAAAGAACATCTATTCATATCTATTATATCAAAGGAAAGAAATGCATAGATTTAACATTTCGTTAATTGTCTTGCTCTGTTTGGTTCCCCATTAGAAATAAATTCTTAGTGAAATGTCAGTCGGATTGTACATATTTTATTATGTGTGTGTGTCTATGTATTTTTGTGTTATTTATGAATATGAGTGTATGTTGGTATGCGTTTATATCTATATATAAGCTGGTCTGTATGTGTATATACATTATGTACGTAAGAAATCTTTACATATACGTTATGTTCGTATCTTGTAATGTCATCGGAAAGTATTGTTGCGATTTCAGTTCTTTAGCTGTGATATTTAATTGTAAATTCCCTCAGAATATTGCCCATTGTAGAAGTCTATGAATTCTTTGATTTAGATATATTTCAATATGTATTCATCAATTATAGAATTATTTATTACACAAGGGTATTCGTTTAAGTTTCTAATATTGATAAAATTTATAGAATAGTCAATGACTATCATATTGAAAACGTTTTACAATTCGTTACGTCATTTGATGCCTTTAGAACATAAACTAACAATGTAGATAAGATGACATGCCGGAAGTGACTATTATAACGATTTGTTTTGATTATTTACTACAGATTGGGAAAGACAGTCCGATGAAACACTTCAGTAAGGTTGGATCCACGAGAGAAATAGGTATCAGATGTAAAGTAACCCAGAAGACACAATAAAAGAAATAATGCATTACATACTTGTTTAATGATTCGTTGAGAAGAGTGACACAGTAGAAGTGTACCGGGCCCGTCACCACCGTAGATCGGAACTACACTCTGCGAAGAAAGGGATACTGTTTTTGATACACACTCACACGCACATACGCTCACACATATTATCTATAACTGCTGGGATGGTAGAAAGTATATTACGCAGAAGAAATTTATACAGAGTCAAGGGGTCACCAACTTATTCGTACGGACACAAATTGCAACAACAGGCCTTTTCGCTAAGAATGTAGGACATTTGCTTGCTCTGATGCAATTAATATTTGATTTGAGCGATTTTCGTTTGGTAATAACTTTTTCTGGTCGACTATCAATGTTCAACAAATCGCAATTTCTCAAGACTATTGATCAAGTATCTGAATACTTAAAATACTAGTGGAATCGAATTACAACATGGTCTGAAAGACAACCTAAAAAAATGGCTTAAGATGATAATGATATTCATTATCTAACTTTGTCTTTACACAATGAATAAATTATAGTCTTGTAAAACGCTTCTGTTTGGTAGCTTGTAAACTTGTCTGCCACTTTATAGTAGTCACCCATAAATTGGCACCATAGGGTTTAAATGAAATTTACCACATAATCCAGCGGTCACGCGTACACACGTGGCTGCGCATGCAGACCCATAGAAGCAGATAGGCTACATATTTAATTGGTACATAGTGGTATGTTTTACTTATATGCACAGAAAATCCTTCAAAAGAAAATTAAAGGAAAAAATTTCTCCTTCCAACACGCCTAACATACAAATATATATATACACACTCACACATGCGCACATATATAAATATAAATCGTCTTTACACTTTCACATACATCACAATTAATTCCATTCTATTACATATCTCTTCTATATTCTGGTACTCAAAAGCACGATACCAAGATATATTGCACGGTACCAAGATATATTGCACGATACCAAGATATATTAGGAACAAAATACAAAACTTTAGAACAATTCACACCTTACAACAGACGAAGACGGGTGGTGTAAACAACAAATGCCCTGTATTTTCACTTTTTAAACACTGTTTTAGCGCCATTTAGCAAGAAATGTAGCGGCTGAACAAGTGTTTAACTATGTATGGATCGGTGAATATATCAGTTCAATCATCTGGAATTATTCTGAGTGGTCTGTTTCGGCAAAGCAATGCGTGGGTACTTCCATCTTAAATCGTCACCATCTCTTTGGTCCCCTCCGTATCACACACCAGTACACACACATATACATATATGCATGTATATAATATATCTATCTATCTATCTATCTATCTATCTATCTATCTATCTGTCATATATATTATCTTTTACTTGTTTCAGCCATTTTACTGAGGCCATGCAGGAACACAGCCTTGAGGGGTTTTAGTCAAGCAAATCGATCCCATGATTTATTTTTTAAGCCCAGTAGTTATTCTATCAATCTCTTTTGCTGAACTGCTATGTTACGGGGATGTAAACATCCAACACTGTATGTCAAGTGGTGGTGGGGGACAAACACAAACACACACACATATACATATACGACAGGCTTCTTTCAGTTTTGTCTACCAAATACTTCCACAAGGCTTTGAACGGCCCGAGGCTAGAGTACAAGCCATTTTCCCAAGGTGCCACACAATGGAACTGGATCCGGAACCATGTAGTTGGGAAGCAATCTTCTTAGCACATAACCACGCATGCACCTTAATGTATATATATATAACTTTATATACTTATTTAATATTTTGGACTAATAGGTTATATGTCAATTAGCATATTGAAGTGTTTAGTAGAGCACTGGCACAGTTTGGGCTACCTGTGTCATCCACAGTCGGGGTATATTTCTTTGGATCTACTTCAAGAACTCCGCAGTTTTAGTGGAGATAATAATAATAATTTCTTAATTAACAAGAAGATGGATTTGGTATTAATCTTTATTTGTACAACGGGCGTTTCGACCTATCCTACTACTGTCCCTTATGGGTGGGACTCCGTTAAACATGTTGCATTTCACCCATTTTGCAATCCAAGTCTCATCAGGTACATTCATACGTAAAGTTGTCTCGCTAAAGATCCTGAGTTTTAACTGTTATGTTGTTATACGTCCGTCTGGTTAACGAATGATGAAGCCATGAAACATTGCTAAAATTTTGCAATCTAAGTCTCATCCGTTACATTCATACATAAAGTTGTGTCACGCTAAAGATCCCGAGTTTTAACTGTTATGTTGTTATATGTCCGTCTGGTTAAAGAATGAAACATTGCTACAATTTTCAATTACTATTATCTTTCTATAAGAATTGCAAGCATTTGTAAATATAGACAAATAACTGTTGATAAAAAAAAAATGTAGGGGAAGCGAATGGATGGACAAGGATGGAATGAGTTACATTGGGTTTAAGACAAAGGGATAGTACTAGAAAAGGAAAGGAAAGATATATGTCAGTTAGAATGTTTAGGGAGTGAAAGGTTGTTTAGCTAGCTTGCTTAGGTCGGGATGTGTAAACATACATTTCTACACCAACACTCATGCATACACTCACACAAAAGAAGCTGGCCCACCCGCCATATGGTTATTTCCACCGTAGTTCATATAATTTGTGGTTGGAAGACAATCTCACCAGAAGCCTGTCATCAAAGTCACCGCTAGACTAGGGCAAATCGCAGACAGTCTGACTCGCTACATATCTATATAAGCGAAGGTGAATCGCACGGCCCTTCGCCTATATATATATATATATATATATATATATATATATATATATATACACAAACATACATGTTACATGCACATACATGCGGCGCGTATGCATACGCACGCACATACTCCTCACTCAGAGACGCACATGCATACGTATATCTACACACACCAACACATATACATGCACACATACACATTCCTGCATCTGGTTTGTTTTTCAAACAGTAACTAATTGTTGGCATATATTAATAATGATGATAATAATAATATGTTTGAGCGTATAGAGCCAGTACCTGTGCTGTGGGTTCAATTTACATTCGTACTCGAGGCAACCATGTTGTGATTTTTATTATTTCTGGGTGTGTTTGTGTTGTTTGTTTTGAGGTATATGTATATATATATATATATATATATATATATATATATATATATATATATATAT
>NC_068982.1:145716567-145717470 GCF_001194135.2 Octopus bimaculoides
TATATATATATATATATATATATATATATATACGCACATAAAATTTAAATTAAGAAAAGAAATGGAGGAAAAAGTATAATAGATATTTGGTTCATTTTATTTGTATGAGAATGGAAAAGTAATGCAAAGCAAAAGTGATACATATAAGAATGAGGATAAAAGAAACCGGATCAACAAGACAACCAGAAATTATCCGAAAAATCCTACACATTTTCCAGTCCGGCAGTATGTTTGAATCATCAACATTCAAAAGTGTATAAATGTAAAAAAAAACAACATATATTGTCGGGTATCTTCAGGGAAAAGTAAATATATTTTCCGTTCTTGAATTACGAAACAACTAATTTGAGGACTGTGTTTTGTAGTTTTCAGATGTAAACAATAACTTTTTGAGAAACGGAGTTCATGTGATCAGATATTGATCTTTGACATTTAACTAATGCATTTGAAAAATATATTTATAAAAGTTTATGGGAGGAAAATGGGATAAAGTCAAACGTAACTTATCTTTAGAAATGTAAAGAAAGAAGGGCTGAAAGGTATACTTATATTATACTACGATAATATTTTATAGAAGTAATTTCAGAGAAATATTATAATATTGGTATTATTTAAGATATAAATGTGTTATCCTTATTCTTATCTGTATCACTGTCATTTTGCAGTACTTTTCCATTGTGATACAAATAAAATGAACCAAGTGTCTCTTGTACTTTTTCTTCTCCATTCTCTTTTATTAACTTCAGACTGTCTATACATATATATTGAGGAACTTTCAATATACATGATATAGTCATTTGGCATCTGGATTGTTATCAACTATCTCTTACCAAGAAATTACATCCTCAAAATTTTGTATATATATATATATATATATATATATATATATATATATATATATAT
>NC_068982.1:145718016-145719892 GCF_001194135.2 Octopus bimaculoides
ATATATATATATATATATATATATATATATATATATATATATATATATATATACATATACATATATATGCATGCATACATACACAGAACGCATACACAAGAAAAGCACATACGTTTACATAAATTCTACTTTAAGGAGATAAGATTACACTGGTGCTTGAAATAATAGTAATTGCAAGATCACCCCAGCAGCATTTTTACTTAAGTGAATGACTATTTAATTCCTAAAACCTACCACAAATTCCCTTTTCAATAGTTCTCTTTCCCTGCCTGCAGATATGTCTCTTTTAATTTCAGCTAATACACGAGGTAAATAATCTATCAGATACTGTCTTCCTAATACATACTTGATAACAGTCCTTTTTGAAGGAGAAGAAATGAAACATCTCCAGGGACAAGTTTCCTTATCTATGACGCCGACGACCTAATTGGATTAAAACAATAAATCTTTCGAATCTCTAAATTCTTCACGAATATTTGGTTGTCTCTGTAGACTTGTGTACTTATGCCAAATGGTAAAATTAATATTTGATATATAAAGTCCATAGTGGGTTTGAACATTTTTAAATATATAAAATAAGCTATTTGTCACAACAGTGAAGATACAGAGCTATCGTAAATTGTTAAATATCTCGGCATTTTTGTTGTAATACATATGTGCGATATATCATGATATCGTGTGTTTACTTACTGTAGTATAGAAGAAATATGTAGTTATGTAGTAGGATGGAATTAATCGAATTAATCGTGATGTAAGTGAAAGTGTAGGGTCAATACACGTTTTTATGTGTGCGTGTATGTGCGAGCGTGGAGGCGCAATGGCCCACTGGTTAGGGCAACGGACTTGCAGTCATAGGATCGCGGTTTCAATTCGCAGACTGGGCATTGTGAGTGTTTATTGAGCGAAAACACCTAAAGCTCCACGACGCTCCTGCAGGGGATGGTGGCGAACCCTGCTGTACTCTTCCACCACAACTTTCTCTCACTCTTACTTCCTGTTTCTGTTGTGCCTGTAACTCAAAGGATCAGCCTTGTCACACTGTGTCACGCTGAATATCCCCGAGAATTACGTTAAGGGTACATGTGTCTGTGGATTGCTCAGCCACTTGCACGTTAATTTCACGAGCAGGTTGTTTGTACATACATTTATATACATGCGTGTGTGTGAAATGTAATTATTTTCAATTTGTTAGAACCGTACATGTCGGAAAATATTCCTAGGGGCATTTGTTCCGGTTGTTTTTGTTCTGACTTAAAACCACTTTAGACCTCTTTGCTCTTCATCCTTTAGCAATCGATAAAATAAAATACCAGTCAAACACGTGTTCGATCGTACAGACTAAACGCTATCCTTTTCAAATTTCACAAAATGCGCCTAAATCAGAAAGCATAATTTTATATTGAAAGATTGTAAAGGCTAATAGTAGCGAAAATTCCATTTGATTGGCAATAGTAGATGAATTTGAAGGCTTAACTCGAATGATGAATACATATGATGCCTGGATACATACATATCTGTATACACACTGCGTATATGGAATTATAAGGAACTTGCTTCCCAGCCATTTGGTTTCCATTTCAGTCTCACTGTGCAGCAAGTTTTTACGTGTCCTGTACTATAGTGCCGGGCCGACCTAATCTGTGTGATTGGATTTGGTAGACGGAAACTGAAAGCATCCCATCGTATGAGTATATAGTGTGAACCCCTTCGGTCATGAATGACATGGGATAGCACCTAGAAAGTGGGCGCGCACACACGCACACACACACACACACACACACATATATATATATATATACAGGGTATCCACAAAGTCTGGCTACATGGATTAAATAAAATCATAACAAACAATTATATAAAAGAAATTAATATTTCT
>NC_068982.1:145720704-145723412 GCF_001194135.2 Octopus bimaculoides
TATATAAGATTCCAATACCGTTCTTTTATTTGTTTCAATCATTTGACTGTGGCCATCCTGGAGTAGTCCAGCAAGTTTAGTCCAGCAAATCAACTCCGGACATAATTCTTAAGCCTAGTCTTTATTCTATCGGTTAATTTTACCGAACCGCTATGTTACGGGGACCTAACAACACAACGAATATGGACAACTCACAACCGCGAACTCAACACCGCTGACTCAACGCCAGGACAACTCAACACCAGGAAAATTGATAAATAAATAAATTATTCGTTTTATAACTTGATTCGTTTTATAACATTATCAGAAATTTATAAAAAGATTAATCTTAATACATAGCTTGAATTTTAAAAAAAAGCAGAACTTTTAAATTCGAAACATTATCAGAAATTTATAAAAATATTAATCTTAATAGATGGCTTGAATAAAAAAAAGTAGAACTTTTGGAATTCGAAACATTATAAGAAATTAAAAAATTTCCACTTCCAGTAAGTTGCAGTAAATTTAACATTCAGTAAATTTCTCATTTAAATTTTAGCCTTGGATTAAAAATGTATAATTTCTCAAATACTTTTATTCGAATCTTAAAATTTATGTAATGTATTAAATTAGTCTTTTATAAATAACTGGTAATGTTATAAAACAAATAAATTATTTACTAATCAGTTTTTCTGGTGTTGATCTATCTTGGTGTTGAGTTGTCCTGGCGTTGAGTCGGCGATGTTAAGTTGGCCGTGTTGAGTTGTCCACTTAATACACAACAGCGGTTGTCAAGTGGTGTGAGAAGGACAACACAGACACAAAAACACACACATAGATATATACATACATATATACATACACACATATGTTTATCTATCTATCTATCTATCTATCTATCTATACTTCTGATATAGGATAATATTTTTCAAAAACTTTCATCAGTGGCCAGCATATTAAAATACCTTTTAGGGTGAAAATTATAAACAATTATAAATATGGGCAAAAGAAAGAAATTTCTTTGCCAATATGCTAAGAAACAGATTTTATATCATCAGTTATCACATACAATATTGAAAAATATTGTATGTGGTGATTGACGATATAAAGTCTATTTCTCAGTATATTGGCATAGAAATTTCTTTCTTTTGCCCTTATTTATAATTATATATATATGACGGGCTTCTTTCAGTCTCCGTCTACCAAATTCACGCACCTGGCTTTGGTTGGCCCGAGGCTATAGGAGAAGACACTTGCTGAAGCTGACACACGGTAGGACTGGACCCGGACTATGTGTGTTGAGAAGCAAGCTTCTTGCCACACATGCACATACAGGCATGCCTGAGCAGTGTTTTTTTCTCTTTATGTAAGTTACATAAAGCTTCGAGTAACTGTCGTGATTTGAGGAACGAAGTGGAGGATTTATAAATATATGTTGAGTCTCTTACAGGTTGCATTCCCTGACGGTTTGTCACCTATTCCGGACAAGTGGAACTGCGGTAATGTGAGTTAATAAAACTTCTCCCAAATTGAGGTCCAAGCTGACAGTTAAAACACGCATATATTTCGAAATTTTGTCCATTCAGCCATTTCGTCCCTGTACAATTCAATGTACAATTGAAGAAGTGCGATATTATGTGTGATAATATTGCATTGAAATATTACAATAAATGGTAATTATTAGAAGACCAACTATGGTTTTATAGTTAGATACAATTTGAGCATGAAATCCTAATTAATGTTGTAATTAATTTCGGGGTTAAAACCGAATGTTAAATATAGGAAAATATGATTTAATTACATTAGCGAAATAAATCAATGAATATCATTAATTGGTTTTTGTCTCAAGAAAATTCATTTAAAATATTTCCAAATATATTCCATGTAAAATAATTTATTCATTGTTCTGCTTAGCTTCAATAATTATCTTTTCTTTCTCCTCACTAAAACTATAAGAAATATGGAATTTTTTCAATGAATTCCATATGTTCTTTCCAGCAGTTAGATGACGCGCGCACGCACACACATACTCACGCGTACACACACATGGACACGCGCGCACGGGCACACACACGCACATATGCACATGCGCGCGCACACACACACAGACACGCACGGACGCACACAATCACATACATATACATAATCAGTAGCAGAGACTAATTTCCTATTGTTAGGTACCAAACTTACTGATTATGTATTTCGCTTACACTCGGAGTGAACAGCCCAGTTTCGTGTACATCTACATAGGTTATGACTCCTGACATATATTCACAAGTATGAACTAATATTCCTGCAATACGGCATTCTGAAATTTTGTATATGATTAACTTTTTAAGATATATAAAATGCTAACGTCATTGTTTTCTCCTTGGTCGCTTCGATGTATGTCAACCACTTGAGGGGAAAATAATTGCCACATGTGTGGTTAAAAGTTTGTTTTTCTTTTATTCTATAACTGGTTAATAGAATATTAAGATGACGTGCGGGTTGAATTGTAAAATTTCTATCTTTGATTTATGTCGGATATTTCAAGCAAATTCTTCCAGTTCGTTTTAAACATACAAATACAGTCATAGCACCAACTACCTTCTAAATCGATGTATATGTCTCACTTAGATAAATTAAATTAACACTACATACGTACAAGGGCCTCTGACTATTATATATAAGTACACACACACACACACACACACACACACACACACACACACACACACACACACACA
>NC_068982.1:145725004-145727348 GCF_001194135.2 Octopus bimaculoides
TGTTTACTTCATGAGAGTTTAAATATTTAAATATTTTAAATATTTACATGAATAATAACTATAAATAATAACGTGTAAATATTGTGTCACAAAATCCTTTAATGGTAAAAGTCGGCAGTTGGGCTTGGGACTTGAACTTATATCTGTAAATTCAACAGATTTTCGACAGTTAAATAGCATTTATTTTATATCTCTCAAGGTAAAGAGCATCCGATTTTGTCTCACCCTATCCAAAGCATACTATCCAAAGGGTTTTTATCTTGATATTTACTTGCTATTATTCTATCTTCCAATTCGACCGCCCAAAAAGATACACACACACACAAACACACACACACATACACACACACACACACACACACACACACACACACACACACACACACACACATCAACCAAATTTAACTGGCAAAAAACCGTTTCGAGAAAACGTCATTTAGAATGCAATCCTAAACTTGTGGATCGATAACCTTTCTTTCCCTCTTTCAGAATCGATAAATACTTTTCCATTACAGCGCAATGTCATGGAGATATGTTAAATCTCTAGATACAAAATGTTGTTCTACCATAAGGCTTTCTGAGTTTAAAGCAAGCCTTCTGGCACAGGGCAAATTGGTTTTACTAGACGTAACAAAAGTCGATTGAGGCGGGGGTAATTCTCAATCTCGAAACCCAATAATTCCGCAGAACCCGTAGGAAAGAAAGTTATCAATCTTAAGTCCTATTCTTACAACGATATGCTTGATAACAAAATTATCACCACACTATTCTAATCATAAACATAAACATAAATGCCGACACACTCAAAAGTTTATATATATATTTATATTTGTTTATATATGTGTTTATATATATGTTTTTTTATATATATGTGTGTGAGTTTCTGTTTGTATATCTATTTACCTATCTATAAGAGGTCACCGTGCACTGACTAGGGTAAAAATGTAACATTGGGGAATGTGGTGCTCGAACCAAAACTAAGTTTTCGCGACAAGCGCGCTAGCCTTGTACCAACGTATCCTTCGCTTCTTGCTTCCAGATTTAAGAATTATAATTTCCTAGTGTTGTTTATTATAAACAAGCATACGCATCTGTTATCTGCGATGATTTTTTGGTAAGCGATGACGGTTTTTAAATTCTGTAAATAATAATAATAATAATAATAATAATAATAATAATAATAATAATAATAATAATAATCTCTCTCTCTCTCTGTATATATATGTGGCGAATGCTTAAATCAAGCTTGGACAGGAGACAAACAAGAACACGTCTTCCTTGTTCCAGATACAACGGAAAGAATGAAACCCATGTTAGGAGAAGAATGATGGCCGATGGTAACGTGGGAGCTATGTGAGCAAGGGAGGAGGAGTGAGTGTGACAGAGTAATAGGCCAGAATAGTGGGAGAAGAGGAGATAAAAGAATATAAGAGAGAGAGAGAGAGAGAGAGAGAGAGAGAGAGAGAGAGAGAGAGAGAGAAACGAAAGAGTAAAACGATTGTATAGATTGCGCCTCAGAATTATTAAGATAAAACATTCTTGGAAGAGGATGTGTGGCACCATCATTATTGAGCGTTCTAAACATTATGATGTTGACTGAAAGTTTGATATTTATCACTCTCATTACGTGTTTTGGGTACACAGCAAGCCAATGGTTGTTCTGTGTGTTCACCATCTGATCCTGGCAGAAATTCTCATCTGCGAAAAACCAAAGCATGTTCGGTTGGAAGAAATGCTTATTGAAAAGCTTCGCGGCGCGGTCTTTCCTCTTGTCTTTGATGTCTGGGATAAAATTTGACCTTTTCTCATCTTGTATCAGGAATACCGAATGTCTTTATGCACTATCTGCCTGATAAGTAACTCATGCACTCCGACGTCACTGGCACTGGACGTGATTGACTTGAAGAGATCGTTATCAGTCATGGCCTAGATCAGACCAACAACTTCAGGAGTCGTTTTCTCATAAGAACGATCAGGGAGGGTTTTCCGAGCTGCCGTACCATCGTAACAACCGTTAGACTCATCCAGCTCTTTCCGAACTCTGTGGACTGTCTTCATATTGAGACTCAAACACTCTGAAATTGGAGCTTCCGGCGCGAATGTCGGACTGTACAGTATGTCCTTTCCCAATTTCTGGCAGATTGAATTGCGTCATGTTGCTGTTTTTCACACCTATGGTACACAACTGATCCTATTATACTGTGTATTCGACAAAATCAAAAACAAACAAAGCGAAAGCATGAAATTCAAAAATATAAATGGCAATAATTTACCCATCACACCCTATATATGTGCGTATGTGTATGTGTGTGTGTGCGTGTGTGTGTGTGTGTGTGTGTGTGTG
>NC_068982.1:145727358-145730894 GCF_001194135.2 Octopus bimaculoides
TGTGTGTGTGTGTGTGTGTGTGTGTGTGTGTGTGTGTGTGCATATGATATGCAAATGATTTGTGAAATATTTTGGGTATAAAATGAATAAAATAAAACTGTTTCAACGGCGCGGCTACGCGTCTTGCTATATATATATTT
This sequence comes from Octopus bimaculoides, assembly GCF_001194135.2. Classification (NCBI taxonomy): domain Eukaryota; kingdom Metazoa; phylum Mollusca; class Cephalopoda; order Octopoda; family Octopodidae; genus Octopus; species Octopus bimaculoides. The sequence goes on from NC_068982.1 coordinate 145,727,499, forward strand.
TTTCTTTCATTTTTACGTGGTGTTTCGATCTAATAACAGACAAATATCTAATTAGAATTTGTCGAGGCAGAGCTGAAAGTGTCTAAACGCAAATGATTATTGTATTTTCTGCCAGTCTGTCGTTCCTGTGTGCCGTTTCCGAAAATATTATATATTGGCGAAATAGAGAAATATCACGCACAGGTAACAAGCTAAGTTTTAAGCTTTCAAGTACAAAATGGTCTTTCAGTGCGGGCTCAGGATAATTAGCCATTTGCAAATCATTTTTCTCCGGTCAGTCAATGGCAGCCAGCTTAGAAATGTCAGGACAATTTCTTTTCAATTTCATGCCGAAAAGGTATTATATGTTTTGTGAGTTATATCGAAGTAGTATGATGTTAGAAATCAATAGTTTTATGTATTGCGAAAGAGCAGCAATATGTGTAACGGAATGTTAGAAGAAACAGGCTAGCAGGAATCACTATACGTCACTTCATTTCAGATAAAACCAAGCTTACCCCACCCAGCTTATGGTTTCACAATTTTACGTACATTCATGCATGCATGCATACATACGCAGTTACAGACACAGGCACAGATCCGAACAGATGCACACGCACATACACATATAATATATATATATATATGGGCATGGATGTATACTTGAGACGCTCTCGGTCAGGCCAGTGCTTTCGGGTTCAGTCCTACAGCAAGATATCTCGGACAAGCGTCTTCTGCTATAGTCCTGGGGCCACCAGTGTGTTGTGAATGAGTTTCGTTGAACTAAACTCTGTGGAAACCTGTTGTTTGTATGCAAGTCTCTCTGTATTTATATGTACATGTGTGTACATATGTACAACAGGTACACGCAAGACTAAAATATATAAACATGAGGCAATCAATTCCATGTCCCCCGTTTATACATCCTAATTTTTTCAGATCTACTGCGCAGGCGCAGCTACTCTTGTTTATATATTTTAGTCTTGGGTGTACCTGTCGATAACGACTTCACCTAGCAAATTATCTTAATTGCTAAAATAAGTCAGAAACCAATTGGTCCAGGAAAGAGATGGTAAAAGTTTTTATTTTTATTTTTCCTTTTTTTCTTTCGGAATATATCACTAATTTTGTGGTTCTAGAACCTAGCAGTTCTTTCTAGCGTAAGGAATCCCATGAGTGGAATCCTCTTATGTATTTAAATATACACTGTACCTTATGAGTAATTCATAGTCTTTGGACTAAACTTTTATACGCTAGGCCACTTGGAGGTAAAAAAATTATTAATTTCCATTTCCCTTTGATATGATTAAGTATATATACATATATGTATATGTTTGCAGTGCTCTAGCATGACCACAGTCAAATGACTGAAACAAGTTAAAGAATAGAGGAATATATATATATATATATATATATATATATATATGGGTTACATATGTAACACACGCACATACAGACACATACTCGCACACAGACACAGACAGACACACACACACACACATATATATGTGTGTGTGTGCGCGTGTGCAAGTGTGTGTGTGTGTGTGTATGTGCGTGTGTTACATATGTAACCCATATAGTAGTCATAAAAACAGGGTAACTTTATTTCTCAGTGGATTGAACCGTTATAAACAACCTTAATTAGACTTTCGAAACTTAGTACCGTCTCATCCGAGGTGTGTACATCAATTTAACCAATTTGATGTAATACTGACAGGGTTTTTCAGTGGGATATTAGCATTTGCCATGTTTCTGCCAAATACGTCCTTATTATCAATACCTTGCGTTGTTTTGTTTAATGCTACTAAGTGTAATATCTTCTTTTATAGTAACACCAAAGGGAGCAATATAAATGAAAACAAGCTGTTATGTGCTGCTTTATATATCTGGACATTCCTTGTGAAGCAAGCAGAATGCAGCTAGATTGTTTAAATCATACTTAAGTTTTACTTGCAACATCGGAGGGAAACTCATTTTTGCTGTGTTGTATGAAATAAGCCTCTGTTGTATGAGATGTTGAACTGTGTATTTTTTTAAATTTATCACTGCAACATGAGCCATGTTATTCTTTAAAAATTCTCTATTAGAATTTTGGCGTTTAGCACGAACAAAATTCTATGATAGAAAAACTAGCTTAAAGCGATATATTTTCTTCCTTCTTTGAATATTATTTGGCTCATATCAGTGTTTCATGTTCCTGGTTTAGTATTAACTGAGATATGGCAGATAAAACAAAGGTTTACCTCCTTTAAGGGTGAATAAAAAATCTCACTCCAGCTATAGCTGTCATGGAATACTGCTCGTGCAAACCGCCAATATTCTGACAGCAAATTTGGTAAGAATATCACAGCTGATGCGGTTGCAGTATTACATGAAAAAATCACAGAAGCTTCAGCAACAAATGTCGCATAGATATGTTTGACAAAACACTTCTGAAAGACTTTTTTTATAACATCAAGTTGCAGAAAAATTAAAAAAACAGATTTAAATGCTTTTCAACGTCATATTGTACGTTTTTATAATTTGCTGATATCTTCTCTCATAAAATTCTTACAAATACTTGTACAAAAATATTGTTTGTGGAAAATATCGGCTAGATCCACCACCAAACGTTATGCATGTGTAGTTAACAATAATTCGAATTACATATTTCAATGGCTGAAGAGATTTCGATCCATCTTTGTTCCTTATTTCACTATGTATGTAACTCTAATATTTCTTAAAATATTTTACATTAAAAGGACGTTAGAGTAAAAGGCTTGATTTGAGATATTTCACATCTTATTTTGATCTGTTCATTCATAGATAGAGTTAAAATTGTACGCACCATTTGGGGAAATGATTCACCAATATTTGGGATGTAGTTGACCAATATTTGGGATGTAGTTGACTGCCTCTTCCCTAGTTGTTGAGGGCGCTTTGGCTGCATTAAATAACCACACTGAAGTTCTGTTATTGTCGACGATGCATTTAACTCCGTTCAGAACAGGACAGTGAAGTCTCTGATTAAAGGCTTATCAACCTTGTTAATTGCACCCTTTTGTAAGTGCAAGGAACTGATAACATTATCTAGTGTAATATTACTTTGGAATATTAATTCATAAGATAAACGGCCCGGTTACCACAATTACAGTCAATTTTAAAAGCACACACGAAAACGTTCAAGGAATTAAAGAAACAAATTCCTTTTAGATATTCTTTTCCACTATAGACACAAGCCCCAAATTTTTGAGAAGGGGGCTAATCGATCAGATCGACCCCAGTATGTAACTGGTACTTAATTCATCGACCTCGAAAGATGAAAGGCAAAGTCGACCTCGGCGGAATTTTAAATCAGAACGTAAAGATAGACGAAATACGCTAAGTATTTCGGAATTTTTTTTTTATTCCCCACAGGGGACAACAAAGAGGGGACAG
>NC_068982.1:145730904-145733598 GCF_001194135.2 Octopus bimaculoides
TTCGGAATTTTTTTTTTTATTCCCCACAGGGGACAACAAAGAGGGGACAGTACAATCTGATATGGGTCAAATTTAACGTATGAATTGATACAAAGATGAATTTTAAAATTTCACATAGATATGAAGAGTTCGAATGATAACAAGACAACATTACAGAATGGAGTGGGGAGGCCGGATATGCTCGGACCTCACCAGCCCCGCCTCACCTCCGATGCTTTAGGTTCATGGAGCGTTGTATTCATGCGGTCCCATCCATACGCAACATTCGTGCAACATTCTTCCATCGATCTTGAAACATTTTCGTGGACAGACATTCTCTCTCTAGCCCTACTTTCCTTCTTGGGTGGATGGTGAAGAAACCAGCCCAGGACCAGAGATATGTGGGCTACCCTGCTTGCTAACTCGACCCAGTTCTTCTCTATTTGGAGGCCTGGTTCCAAACCAGACTCCTAGCAACTTAATTGGACCCTCCGTCCAACGTCCCACGACGCTGTCAGAAAGCATCGACTTGCTTCTTCAGGTACCGAACTGCAAGCCGACTGACTTTTCACGATTAACTTTTGCTCCTGCCACCGGCTCGTATTCCTCAATTGCCTTGCCTACCCTCTGTAGTGATCCATTTCGGATACGATGATGGTAATGTCAACTGTGTAGGCTGATATCGATTCCCTACAACCTGGCTGTCTCGGGATGTCGCTCAATTTTCTCAGCAATGGCTCAAGAGCAATTATATACAAAAGCGGGGAGAGCGGACACCCCTGACGAACCGAGCGTTTGATGCTGAACGGCTTAGATAAAAAGCCATTCACCTGAACTACCAAGTCGATGTTGTGATAAATTTCAATGATCCACCTAAGGATGCTGAGACCCAGGATGAACTGTGCCAGAACGGACACCAGGTAATGACTGTCTACCCTATCAAAAGACGTTGACTGGTCTAAATGGACCAGTGCCCGTCCCTTGCCAGATTCATTATTAAACCCCTCTGGATTGTACCGTAGAAGATGGGAATTATCTTAAATGGTTCTTCCGGGAACGGCACATGTCTGCGCCTTCCCGATCAAGCCCTCCACGACACGTGCTAATCTTTTAGATAACACTTTGGTCAAAATCTTAAAATCTGTGTTTAGTAGTGATGGGCAGAAAATTATCAATGCAATCCCCCCTTGTTCGGGTCCTTTCTGACAAGCGTCACCACTCACTCGCGCACAGATCTGGGACTGAAACCATTCTGCTGTCAGTTTGCGTTGACATTCGCCAGCAGGTGCCCGAACAAGTCCGGCATACTCTTATACAGCTCATAGGGTAGAAGGGTAGACCATCCAGTCACGGCGCCTTACGTGCGTCGCAGTCCGCCATGGCCTCAATTACCTCCTCAGGTGTGATCGGCCCTTCACAACACTCCGAGACCTACCAGGATACTCGCAGCAGCCCGGCGAGGAAGTCCGTTAGGTCCCTCTTACTGTCCGGTCCGCCGCCCCACCCGAATAGCTGGGTGAAGTGCTCCTGAAAGACCTCAGACATCATCTCGGGCTCGTTTATCAACTTACGGCGATGGTTCGTCAAAGATCGAATTGTGCCATCGTTGCCACGCTGGGCTTCCACCACTCGGGTTCATCCTGTGACCTTGATTCCTTCACAACTCAATGCACGAATCCTATCTCTGACAATGCAAACCATACGATGGGCTTCGAGGTGCTATTTTAACGCCAATCTCTTGGTCGTCACCTGAGCTGCAGAGTCAGATTTTATTGCTTCCTCTAAGTCCTTAGCTAATACTAATCCCTTCCTAGTCTCTGTAGCCACTAAACCTATGCTATATCTAATACACTCAAATTTAATGGCTCGCTTGAGGGCATATCACCGTTTGTTATTAATAACAGATGTGGTTAATGCCCTCTGAATTAATAACTTAATCCGGTCTCTGTACTCCTTAATCGCCAAAAGGTACGTATTAAGTTTCCAGTTGCCGGATCCTCTGTTATATAACTTATCTATGTCAAGCGTACAGTTGACTATTTTATGATCACTGTAGCTGACCGGGAAAAACTGTGGACACTTAACAATATTCTTATCTGCTTTCATAATTAACACCCTATCTAGATATGACCTGGAAGATCCGTTGCTGTTTGGCCATGTCCACAATTGAGCGTTCGGAAATTCCAGCCTATAAGGATCTGCTAGCTCAAAGCGCCTCAGCAGTTCCGGGAAGCAAGGATTACCTCTTCTATCAGAACACGAGCCAACACGATCATTTCCTCATATTTGAAGAAACAAATGTCAAACATTTTAGCTATTTTCACCAACTCTGAACATTAAAATCACGTTGCAATACTTTGGTCTATCAGTTTATATTAGGTAAATAATAATAAAGTTAAGACACATTTTACTTACCATTTGTATTTGTTGTGAAAATAACGATCTCACCCAACATATTTCTGTGTCCCGCACATCAAATATCAAGGAGCAGCATGTAACACCCTGGTCGTGGTTTAGCTACATCTCGACTGTTTTAATCACTTTTCATTTTGTTGTTGGACACCGATAATTTTAAAAGAATGTTTACTTTCGTGAAGGAAAATTAAGTATTGCATAGTTTTGTGGAGGATATCATGATTTATTGGAATATATCCTCAATTATCAACATATACCAATTATGATTTGTATTGATTTATACTTGTTTTACCACACATA
>NC_068982.1:145733799-145739590 GCF_001194135.2 Octopus bimaculoides
ATATATATATATATATATATACATATATATGTGTGTGTGTGTGTATAGAAGTAGATATATATGTGTATGTATATATAATATACATATATATACATATGTATAGATATATAATATATGTATACATATATATATATATATAAATGTATATATATATATATAAACATATAAGCATATACATTTACATATATATAAGTATATAGATACGTATACTTATATATACGTATACCTATATATATATATAAGTATATGTATGTATCTATATGTATATCATATATACATACATATATATATCTACTTATATACATATATATATATATGTGTATGTATGTATATATGTATGCATGTATATAAGTATGTATGTATATATCTATATGCATGTATGAAGGCAGTTTAGACGCTTCCTTCTTTTTCAATATAGGGATATATTAGTTATACTGAAACATTATAATTTACTATGAATATATGCTGCAAACCGAGCAAGTAAAGGAATGATAGAGTTGAACAAAGTGCTGTAGAATTAAAATCGAAGGCATCATAGAGTGATATGGTCATTTTTGAAATAATGTAATTTCATGTAATGTGCCTCACGCTTATATATTGCAATGCTTGAAATGATGGTCAATTACTTGTCATGATCAAGCATTTGTAAATTCCAATAGTCGATAGGACATATGTTATTGGAGTGTGCAAAGATGTAATCATGACAGGTAATTGGATATCACTTCTACGAATGATGGATACGTGCTAAATTTAATTCAAGTACTGTTATTGAATGTACGAATGTACATCGGAAAGCAAAAATATGATTGATGCAAAATGCATGAAGATAGTGTTCTCTATACTAGATTCATAGATAACATGCATGAAATATTACGATCAGCTGATGGCAGTTTTGGGGCTCGTATATATGGTAGCCAAAGACGAAGCAACTCTTATCACAAACTGGCGAAAGATAACGAAAATATTTGGTGGGTTTCTTTAAACTTCGTAAGTATATCCTCCTTCATTGGAAAAGATCAGTTTGAATACACACACACACACACACACACACTCACACATGGATAGATAGACAGATAGATAGATAAATAGATAGACATGTGTGAGTGGATGTATTTATGTACGTATATAAGGAATATATCGAATACAGCGAGAGTGACAAAAGTGGGAATTCAGTGACGTTGATTATGGGTATCGTTTACATGCTTCAGTAAAAATGATTCGGAAGGGATTTCAATATATATGATCCAATTTGGTTATCACACATGCAATAGATTGAGTGAAACATGATTTACCAACAGCTATGATCTTATGAATCAGTAGAGAATATCACTCTTTCCATAGGTTGTTTAAAGCCTAAAAGCGAGAGTTTAGTGCAACAATTTAGTTTATCAAAATCTGTGGACACTATGTACGATGGAGAATGCAGAAGGTCTTGACTATAAAGTACCTAGTAAAAGCAAGCGAAAAATATGGTGTCTTAGATGTCTTTGTCATGCATCACCATAGAATGAAGTCAAATTGGTTTGAAATTTTAGCACACGGCCAGTAATTTCAGGAGAGGAGCGAATCGATTTAGTCGACTGCTAGCGCTTGACTGGTACTTGTATTATCAACTCTGAAACGATGACAGGCAAAGTCAATCTCGGCCGAATTTGAACTTAGAACGGAAGGAGAGAGGAAATGCCGCTAAGCATTTTGCCCAGGGTGCTTACAACTCTGCTAGCTGGCCGCTTTAGTACGATAAAATAATATCGATTTCAAATTTTGCAACAAGGGAAGATATTTTGGGGAAGAGGTAAGTCAATTACATCGACCGCAGTGCTTGACTGGTGTTTATTTTATCAATACTGACAGGCTGAAAGGAAAAGTCGATGTGCACGAGATTTAATATCAAAATATAAGCACGGACGAAATGCGGCCAAGCAATTTGCCCGGGGTACTAACGATTTTACCACCACGTCGACTTAATACCATGGAATGATATTAGTAAGTGTCTTCATTTTTGTAAAGAGTGTTTTGGTTTGTTGGATGGTGGAGGAGCAACAAATGTAATAGCGACCTGATTAAGAATCTATAAGGAATCATTATTATCGCGTTGCGTTCTGCATTTAATTGTTTTGGGAATTCACTTTCTCTATAAAACTGCAGTGAATGTAATGCAAGAAATTATTAGAGATACATTGAGTTTGATTGTAAATCAAGCGTATTTCACATTAAATGTAAGAAATAAACACTAAATACTGTTTTTCAAGCATTTTACACCAACGAAAATAAGCATACAAAGTTTTTCCATATTCATTATTCAAAGATTTCTCTGGCTGTCTATTCTTAACTTCTGGCTTTTTAGCATTCAGTTATTAGAAACTGACAAATACATAAATCAACTCTCCCTTGCAGAGATCACTTTTCGTAGGACTAAATATAATACTGACAGAGGAACATACTCACACGATAACACATAATAGCACAGGAAATAACATATCTATGTATGTATATGTGTATGTATGTCTGTCTGCTTGTATGCATGCATGTATGTGTGTATGTGTGTGCATGTATGTATATGTTTGTGTGTGTGTGTGCGTGCGTTGTGTGTGCGTGCGTTTGTGTGCGTGCGGTTGTGTGTGCGTGCGTTTGTGTGCGTGCGTTTGTGTGTGCGTGCGTTTGTGTGTGCGTGCGTTTGTGTGTGCGTGTGTTTGTGTGTGTACACCTAATGGAGTCAGAAAAATACTGAGAGAGAGACTGAGATAGAGAGAAACTGAGATAGAAAGAGATAGATAGAGAGAGATAAAGAGAAAGAGATAGAGAGAGTGACTGAGAGAGATTGATGGAAAAAGAGATTGGTAAAGAAGTTGGTAGAGAGACTAATAGAAGAATTGAGTGAGCAAGACGAAACACAGAAACCTTAACAGAAGGTTTTTTTATTTTATTGATTATTTGTAAGAATTTGATAAGAAAGAATACATACAAGAGCTATAAATCTAATCCTATTCTTGGCTGTATTCATGCAATCACACACATATGTACATATTCACACACGCAGACATGTATAAATACATATAGGACACATTAAAAACAAAGCAAAGCAACAAATACATTTACTTATACACTTATGTTTGTGCGCTTGTATTTGTGAATATATGTGAGTTTGTGTCTGTAGGTAGAGTATTAGAGAAAGGGAGAGCCAGAAAGAGAAAGTGAGGCAGAGAGAAACGTATAGATATACAACTCTCCACTGAAAAACATGCATACATACACATATATGTATGTACGTATATATGTGTATACGTATGTATGTGTGTATGCTTTCGTATGTGTTTGTATGTGTGTGTGAGTGTGTGTGCATGATGGCTGATCAGAAGTACATACATGTCCAATCACCAAGAGATTTATTTAAAATTAAAACCCATTAAAGCTAGCCCATCAGGTTGAAACCATCGCTTAAGAAACTTTCTGGACAGGAAGCATGCACAAAGAAGAACAAGTTCGTCAAAATCAGTACCGAAAGGATACCCCAAAAATACTAAAAGTAGATGGTCCAGCATGGGCCCAGCCTCTGGCAGAAACTAGTAAAAGAACAAAAGAATAAAAGAATCCTATAGAAATCTTTTAAATAAATCAAAAGCTTTATTAGTGACGATCTAGATATGCTAAGCCACCTTTCAAAACCAATCAATGATGACACAGTCATTGTATCCTTTTAACCTGTATACTAATACACATTGTGAGCCTGTATGCTATTATCTCACACGACTATGGAAATTCTGGCTGGAAAACTATCCAGAAGAATTACCATGGTGCATCAAGAAGGAATTCATAATCGAAGTATTAAAATTTATCCTCCGAAATAATTACTTCATGTTTGATACTAATTATTTGTGGAATTGTGATGGGAACAAAAGCAGCTGTAGTTTTTGCAAACCTAGTAATGAGGCATACAAAATTGTCTGTATACCAAAAATCACTACAAAAATATGTATACACTTTTTACCTGTATATGAGATACAACTGAAAAATATATCTGCATAATTGCTTTATCCTTTAGAATGAAAGCATTAATAAAGGATTTAATTTAAAATCTTTCTCGATGGTGTAAATATTAACATTCAATTCACAAATGATTACAACAAAGTGAAACTTTCATTTCTTAATAACTTAATAAAGAAGTCAATATCCAAATTGAAACCGACACTTATTATAAAGTTACAGATTCAAAGCAATACTTATCATTCAGATCATGTCACCCGAAACACATTAAAAGATATATTCCTTTCAACTTAGCGAAAATGATTTTTATAATAGTACCTTATAAAAATACCAGAGACCTACGATTTCTTGTACTTAAAACCATACTCGTTGTGAGTCATTTTTTTGCATGCTTCATCCCATCATCAATTAGGTAATTGATGATGGGATGAAGCATGCAAAAAAAATAGATATCCAGACACTAAAAGAACTTAGACGAAATAACACACCCGATTAAAAAATACGAGCGTATATGTCTACACACAACCCTAGAATAAATGAGGCATGTAACAATATTTAACATTTTCAATAGGGACTAGAAGCTGCATCAAATTCTATGTGCACACAAAAGGCATTGAAAGTAAAAGACAGACAGAATCACTAATGGGAATACTGACAGGTGCAAAACAACAACGGAATCAAGAATTAAAAAATGTGGGCAACCTAACTGTGGAACACGTGCCAAGCAACTGGAAGGTTCGGAATTCCATTTTAAATAATGAAAAATATTCAATTTTAAGACTGAGCTTACCTGTGTGTCCAAAAATTTGATCGACGTAATGAATTGTCCAGGATGCGGACACGCCAATATATGGCAAATAAGAATATCGCTCAGACAGATACAACACACCATAGAGACTCTATCCGTTTCCCAAGATATAGATAAATACCACTAAGACAACACATGGAGAGATATGCGGGAAAATTCAAAAATATCGACTACGCCTTAATATATAACCAATTTCGATTATACGGGCATAAATATTTTTTATTATTAATGTCAGTAATAATTAACGACGTATTAATGTCAGTATAGAAACAAGCGTTATTTTCTTGCTTGAAAAAGGTAGATAAGCCTACATGACGAGAATAGAAAATGGAAGTTTTAGTCCTTTGATGTAGGCGATTCCGTTGCTGTAGTCTGGATCCCAAAACCTCTGGCTTCTCCTTTGATAATGATAAGTCTCTTACGAAATCGTTCAAATGTTCTTGACTGAACAAACGTGGCTCTGTTTTATTAGAATCAACTACGTACTCTTCGTCAATAAGAGAATTGAGGGGGTTCATTGTGCGATGTGACAAGGTCTTCAAGTGAATCATGTGGGAGGGGAACTAGGACAGGGTTCTCGAACACATGTGAGACTGGTTTTAGAGCTGACTTGCAATCTGCTTACACAATGATTGCTTTAGTACGAAAACATTTTCCCATAGGTTTGGATAGCATTCTGCTTATCATTTGTTTTTTAATGATTTTATATCAGTATAATAATTATTAATCTAGGAAGATCTTTGAATAGTTTGACTTAATCAAAATTTTATATCCAGAAAAAGGAGTAATCCTGGTGCATGATGGCATATGGTAGTCGATAACCATATAGGAGCTTTGAAGTGCACGCTATAGGGTTATTATATATATTCTTTTATTCTTTTACTTGCTTAAGTAATTTGACTGCGGACATGCTGGAGCATCGTATTAGGATTTGGATCGATTTTACATGTACCGTTATCAGCTGTAGGCACACTATATACGCATATATATATATATATA
>NC_068982.1:145740425-145744081 GCF_001194135.2 Octopus bimaculoides
TATATATATATATATATACATATATATATATATATACAGAGAGACAGAGAGATAATTATGTTGTATTCCGTATTTACGTTGTCTATACGAAAATACACATTCGTGTGTGTAGGTCACAATGCCTGTGTGTATGAAAAATCAGGTATGTTCATATATTTTCCTGTAAGCATATGAAATTGTCCGATATGAGCTTCCATCACCTATCTCTTTTCCAATTTATCATATTCGTTCACAGTACCATTTACTTTGTATCAAAATAGAAATATAAAGTATTACACTCATATATATATATGAGTGTCAATATGTGTGTGCGTGCGTGTGTGTGTTATATTGATGTATGTGCTATGCACATATAAAATATATTTCTTCACCTTTTTTGGATGCAAACTCATAAACGCATAAATATTTAAGTATTGGAACGTATGTATACATACACGTATATTAATGGACATATACTTGAAGTATAAGCGGGAACAAACACACACACACATATACACATTCGCGCACATACGGAGACACACACACATATACACATTCGCGCACGTACGGAGACACACACACATATACACACATACATTTATGCACACATGCACACACACAAACGCAAATGCACACATACATATTTACATTTATACGAGATTCTGGTCATGTCATCGAAGTAACAGAATTCAAAGAAACCAAGAAGAGTTAAAATCAGAAGTGATGTTTTTACTTCTTGTCTTCCAAATATATGAGGATGTGTTAACTTCGATTCTCCAGAAAAATAAAGCTGCTTCCCGTGCAATACACGTCCTTGGCATGACTTGTATTTACATTCAGTAATAAAATTATGATCCTCGATATATATATTTGCGTATATGTATGTATGCATGCATGCATGCATGCATGTGTGTATGTATGTATGTATGTATGTATGTATGTATGCATGTATGTATCTATCTGTCTGCCTGTATGTCTGTCTATGTATGTATGTATGTATGTATCTCTCTCTCTCTCTCTCTGTATATATATATATATATATATATATATATATATATATATATATATATATATATATATATATATATATATATATATATATATGTTGTGTCGACGCCCCCAGACGATGAAGTAGGCTAGCCCGATACGTAGATACAGAGAGAGAAGTCTAGACGTCGGGGTAGTTGAGCATCGGAATTTTTGAGTTTGCGTTGTGATTTTGGTTTGAAGAGAGCGTTGCGTGCGGTGAGTTGAATTGTTTGTGCATTGTTAAAATTGTTGAAGAAATTGTTAATTATTATTGTCGTCACGGACAAGTGAATTTTGGAAGAAGGGCTTTTTGTCTACCAGATAGATGGAAGAGCATTGTAGAAAATATAAGAGAGTATATTTTAGATTAAAAAATAACAACTTTATCTTAATTTTGAAAGATAAAGAAATATAAAAAAACACATTATTTATGGGATGGCCCAATGTACATACACATACACACATACACACACACACATACACACACACACACACACACACACATATATATACCTATAAATATATGTGTATGTGTATGTGTGTGTGTTCACCTTCTAAAATAGTTGTATCTAAAAATATTATCGTTATATACGGAATGGCTTTGAATGTTTAAAATATTCCCAGAATATTTTGATTTCATACACATGAAATACAGCTTCTTATTTAGCTTATGGGACAAATAACATCCAGCGTGATAGAGTTAATAAATTTGAGGTTGGTCTATGGTTACATTGAATTCAAAATTTTCACTGAAGGGGTAAAAAAACTTTTGTATTTGTATCAATAAAGTTAGGGTTTCATATGCTGAGAAGTAACAAACAGCTAATGCGGTATAATTCACCTTCCAAGAAATGAAAACTGGATTTCCGACCAGAAAGTAATAATAATTTAACGACTTCGTTAATCTCTGCGAAGTCACTTCCTCTTCTGCTTAAACTGAATAACCCTGCTGAAGAATTTTATATCCAGATGAATTTAGAAATAACAATATCTCTGGCTTGAAATATAACAGATTGCGTCAAAGGCCGATTAAAATTGGGCAGTGGATGCCTTTTCTCTTTTTTTCTGTATCTGCCTGAATATTAAAAAAAAAACAGTATTTACTGTGCAGATAGTAGATCTATTAGCAGAATAACTCCCTCAGGAGTCTATCGAATATTTTTGTGTAGAGTTGTAGCTTTTTCACATTTTTTTAAATATTCATATTAATAGCAACTAGGAACCGCCTTTTAATTTATTTCTGTTTTCTATACTATGCTGAATATTACGTGTAATCTATAAACTATGTGCACCTCAGCGTTTAATACTTCAGTTCATTATGTAAATTTCAATTTTTCATAATATCTAAAATATTTTTCTGAATTTTTCGAATTGTCATATTCAAGTATTTTATTTTATATTCTATTAGGTACTTTTAAATCTTAAATTGCATCATAAATATTGTAATTGCGTTTTCACTCTTTTTAATCAAGATCATTATTCTAAATGAGTCTAGATTAATTAATTGTTTAAAATGTTTTACTTGCTTTCAATAGGTGAATGCTCATATAAAATAACACAAATTTACAAATAATAATGCATAGAAATTTTTTGAAATCATTTCGAATATCCTAATAGGTACAGTTAACAAATAAATTTGTGTTGTCTATCCATTTCCACTTTCGTGCCATTCATAACATCTACAATACACTCTGCATATATACTGACCCTCCCTTAATTGTTGTTCTTTTTTCTTTTTCTCCTTCTCTTCAGCTTCCTCTTATTGTTCATTTTCTTATTCTTTTCCTCTTCTTCCTTTTCTTCTCTTATCTTCCATAATAATGTAGTGTGTCTTATGAAGAGGTATTTTTAATTAAGTGTGTCTAGTTCTGTCTCGTGATGATAATTCAAGTAATCATCGTAAATATAGCAGTTCCGAATCGCAGTGTACATATATTAATATTCCCTTTCATATGTTCCTGTTAGCTTCGTAAGCTTATTCTTGAACTCCTGGCCGATGATCTTAGTATTTCATTCTTCTCATCTAAAATTTCTTTCTTTTTCAGACTTGAAACTTTATGTTTCTCTTTTCACTGCAAACCACTCAGAGTCTTTTAATCATTTTCACATTAGATTCCCAGGTAAAGATCAATGACTACGAGATTACCTACGCTGAACTATTAAGAAATCTGCATTTACTCTATTCACTTTGCAAGTCCAGGTCTCTACCTGTAATTAATGGGCTCTGGGATATGTAACTCACTTCCTAAGTACCAATCTTGAGAACTTAGGCATCTCAAAACCAGAAAGGAGAAAGCTAATTCGAAGACTACAGATCAACTCCAAAGCTGGAACTCTAAAAATTTGTAAAACTTTCCAGAAGTTTATCATTTAAATAACCCTGAAATCCGGATACGTTCGTGCTGCAGATCGAGGTGAGAGGGATAACTTCCCTTGGCAAACAGGACACAGTCGTGTGTCGATAAGCCAGCTGGAGGAGATGTCCTCCTGGGGCTAAAAGCAACAGTAACATCCACCCCTAGGGGTCAGCCACACTTAAGTGGCAATATACTACACTATATATATATATATATATATATATGTATGTATGTATGTATCTATCTATACACACACACACATACACACAGACACACACACACAGACACACA
>NC_068982.1:145744178-145747168 GCF_001194135.2 Octopus bimaculoides
ACACACACACACACACACACACACACACACACACACACACACATATATATATATATATATAGAGAGAGAGAGAGATACTTATGTATATATACTCATATAAATATGCGTATATATACATATATATATACATTCATACACACACACATATACATATATATAATTATGCATGTATTGCGATTTATATTTTAATTGCGTTATATACTTTATTTCCAGTAAAATAGAAATTGTCAAACAGGAATTGAATTATGCACGTTATTTATGCGGTTTAAATACTCCATGATGATCCGATAATATAATATGCTAATAAGACTTTCTTGATATAACAGATATTATTACTTAAATACCTGTAAACACGCAATGAAATAAGAAATGAAAACTTTTTTGTAGTGCATGCATTCACATACATATACACCCTCGCACACAGACTGACTTTGTGGCCACGGATGACACAACTAAGCAGAAAACTATAGGCCTATAGCTTGCCTAAAAAGTATGTACAAACTTTACATAAGATACCACAAATAATTCGTTCAGGATCATTGTGCGTGTAATTTATGAACGTGCAGTTAGATGGGAGGTAGTTTGGTTATATGCCCAACAAATTTCGGTAGAAATAAACAGTGTTGTCCAAAATAAGGAAATATTGCAGAAACCTTCGGAAAATATGGTTTGATTCCAGGAAATAATCGACTCCATAATTGATTACACAAGCCTATACACTTTTTAAATGTACTTGCCCTCTTAGCCGCAATCATTTAATGACTCACAATGACTTGGTTCACCATCCTCATACTGATAAGTGCAAGGAGAGCGATCAGCTTTAGTATTATACATGATTCAAATGGAATACTCCTTCTGCAATTTTGTATATTGTGCCATTAAATATGTTTTCATTCCCGCTATACAAATCTAATGACTACTGTTAACCCCCACAAATGCTAGAGATATCTATATAACTCATAATTTATTAAGCACATTTTCAGTGGTGATAGGAATAGAATTCTGAAACAAGTAGCGTTCATATATGATTGTGAACGTGTACAATCTGTCTCCGAAAACCCGAACCTGCATATCGGCGGTGTCTCTATCTCTTCCATTACAGATAGATAATGTTACAATTAAATACGCATTTATAAAAATAGATCTTATGCCGGTGCTGTGAACAAAGTAAGTGTGACTTGAGAATATTACAACTGACTTAGAAAAATATGTCATTCCTCTTACAAAATCCTGTAATGAATTTTAGTGTTAGCGCGGATACAAGCATTTAGGATACTTGACTGATCTGTGAATCCAGTCCGTAAACATCAAAATCTGCAAGAAATAGCGATACTGACGGGCTCTGCCTAAAATTTGAACCTGATAGCGGCTTGAACTCGGTCCAAATAGCATTTAAATATCGTATATTATCTGGAACAACACCAGGTAAAAAGAAATGAAAAGAAAAAAAATGAGGAAAATATACATACAAACCTAAAACTGAAAATCGAAAAGAACAATTTCTTACGAATCGGCAGTGGGTTCCTCAGGATTTGCTCTCTTGACAAACTTTCAGACATCCACAAATAAGACATGGAAAAAAAAACCTCAGTATACTATAAAAGCCAATGCAACGCTATGTTTACCGGGACCTTGGAGTTGACATTAATGTCACCACGATGTACATATTTTCAATGCTCTGCGTCCGCTACATCACATCATACAGGCTATGAGCTTACACATCCAAGAGCCGGAGACTGCTACAAAGTATCTAATGAGCAAGAGATTGTCAAGTCTTTGGACTCCAGAGATGCAAGCGGAAATGTCAGTACTCTTACATTTCTGTGGAAGGTATCGCACGCAGAAACTTTAAAATGATACCTAGGTACTTCCTCCGAATGCGACATGACATGGTGGCTCAAACAATGTACAATGTTATCGGAAAAAATACCGTCCTATGATAAAACAGAAGAACTCTCTGTTTTTGAATGCTGCATAATTATCAATGCAAGGAATATTGTTGGAAAAGTTTCATCAAAACTTCAATCAAGCGCTCTACGTAGTTATTTTGGCCAGAAAAGAAAAGTCATATGCGGCCATGGGGATCAGCAGCCCTGTTAATGTGATAGTCTCTTCTAAAACTCAAAGGAAAAGAGAAAAAGACAAATGCAGCATAGCGTTTAGCTTCAACACGCAAATTATAAGTTCAATTTATAACAATAAAAATTGGTATACTTGCTTTTGTTAGTAAAACCACCTCACACGGAATTTAGAAATTCAATTTCTAAGTGGTACACTAAAAGTACGCAAAGCGTTTCTCAAATCTACATAACATGTTAATTTGTTATCTACATTACAACGAGGGAGCCTTGTATCTTTGTTAGAAGGTTCAGAAGTATGGAGCATGGGTTCTGCATGCTTTAAGTCACAACAAAAAAATCAACGAGCCACAATCTCCGCAGGACACAAGCAACGATTTCTTTACCGAAGAATGGTGCCTGTACATCGATATGAAGCAGCATAAGGAATGGCTTAGCCCCGGTAAATAAGTGACACCGCGCGTGAAACAAGATCTTCTTCCGCGTAAAACGATGTTGTGCCTATGGTGGGACTGGGAAGGGATTATCCATAACGAATTGCTTGAACGGACCCAAACGGTCAACGCGGAACTCTATGTTCGACAGATGGAATGACCCAACACGGTTATTCAAGAGAAATGACCTAATCGACAGCATGGAGTTCTGCTGCACGAAAACGCCCAGCCTCATATCGCCAATATGACCAAGGAAGTCATTGAAGCGCATGGCTAGGATGTGCAGTCACACTCACCGTACTCTCCTGATTTGGCAGCAAAGGATTTCCACCTCTTTCGATCTCTTTCAAATACTATGCACGGACTTTCGTTCAATACTGATGCAGAATTGAGACCTTGGTTGGATCAATTTTTGGAGTCGAAATCAAAGAGGTATTGAAAATCTTGTTGACCGTTGGGAAGAATATATTATCGATTA
>NC_068982.1:145752052-145757381 GCF_001194135.2 Octopus bimaculoides
ATAAATATATATATATATATATATATATATGTATGTATGTATGTATGTATGTATGTATATATATGTAAACCCAAATGTATAATAAACTACGATGGATAATTGTCAGCTCATTACAACTATTTCTTTCGCATTTTTTAATAGAAGAATGAGAAAATTACTCCATTACAAAAAACCGTAATCATCAGATAATACGCGACTTTATACCTTATTTGCTTGTATGCTTTAATTTTCTTCGCCCTTACCTTTGCTTTCTTTATTCATTCTTTCTTTGTGCTTAATGTATATTAGGTCCATTCCTTGTAACACACTGCCCCATGCCTACTATAATAGAATATTACCTATACTCCACTCCAGCATACCTAAGAACCAGTCTATCAGACATCTATCCCACCTGGGTCCCTGACTTTAGATATCCTATTACACACTTTTACGAATTATGTTCTTAACCCCAACGGCCAACTTTTTTGGTCATTCACCCATTTTATAGTTGGCCTCGACAGACATCAGCCACGTCCCTGCTGTACCTTTGGGATATTCTTTTGTTTGTAAAATTAAGTTTTATCTGATGAATACGGTTTTTTGTAATGGAGTTATGTTCTTATTACTCCATTAGATGCGTAAGAAACAGCTGCAATGAGCTGACAATTATCCATCGTATGTTATTATTCATTTAATCATAATACACCAAGGTGATTTACAACGTAACACGTGATTTGGACCAGCCCCGAGGCGCTAAATACTCATAGGGCTGGTTTTCTCTGAGTACAAAGCCAGAATATCCCATTTGAAACTTACCAAATATAGGCTGGAACTACAGGTTTATCCAACCCTTCTTGGTGCATATCTTTTCAAGTACCTGAATCTATCTGAATCCTTATTTTAATACACACACACACACACACACACACACACACACACACACACACACACACACACACACACGCGCGCGTATGTATATAATGAAAAATGCGGGTGGAAAATCCTAGAGTATTGTTAAGTATATTGAACCTGGGAAAAGTACGGAAAAAGCAGTTATTAAGTCTGGAAAAGTACAGGCCAAGACGTAGAAAAAGAATAAAATATTGCTGTTAGAATTCAAATGCCGTTATATATTTTTTATATTTAGTTAAAAATTCAGTTTGAAATGCTCAAGAAGCTATTTATTTTCAATTTTAGTGGAATTGGCGTTCTTGTTTACACATTAAATATTTGATATTACAAATTTATATATTAAAAAAATCTCACAATAGCAATTTAAGCAAAGTTGACAAGTTTTTTTAAAAAAATACTAGAGTCGTTTTTACATTTTGCATTCGCATTGTTCATTAGCTTTCAATTTTTATAACTGTTTTTCTAACTGCAAATAGAAAATACTTTGTTATCTGATAATGCAAACTTTAAAGAAATTAATTCTTTTGTTTCTTAATATTTTTTTACTATTTGTTACTCTTTAGAATTACATGTCTTCTACACGAGTGTTATAAAACACGATGTCAGTGATTTAAAATTTTGGATAATGAGTCTTGCTAAGAAAATAAAATTTTTAAAAATGATATGATACTAAAAACAAGACAAATGTTTTAGCTTAATACAAAGAAGGTTTTAAATAAAAACAAAACAACAACTAAATTTTTTTTAAAGTTACATTAAAAAGCCAAAAAATTTAAAGAAAAATCACAAAACAGTGCACGCTCTATTTCGACAACATCAGATATTATTTTACATTTTCTACTTTTCCCTTGTCCTTTACATTTTCCAGACTTAATTACTGCTTATTACGAACTTTTCCCTGTTCAATACAAGAATATTCAAAGATTTTGCGCGGGCATTTTCCTTTAAAATCTACATTGTTTCCAGGCAACGCTTCTATTATTATAATTAATTGTATTTACGTTTATAATTGAAACAATTGTGTTATTGTAAACATTTTTTAAATACAGATTTTGTTTAAACTTAGAAATTTTGTTTGCACCTAAAAATAAGAAAGGATTAACAGCAGCATATCTGTTGCAGGCGAATATATTTTAAAATAACTTTCAGTATAGGTTAATGTTATATTCTAATTAAACAATTAATGATTAGCGTTTTTAATGGGTGAAAACTTACTTTAATTTCAATAAGTTTTTAATATGCACATATTTTAATACATAAATAGAATAATAAAATTTTAAATGAATCGCACAAACCTCGTAACTTGTTAATACCATATGCTTCTTCTCACAGATGAAAATCATCTAAATAAACTTCAAACACGGAATAGCTGTGAAAGCAACTTAGAAGATTGCAGAAAAGCTGTGAAAACAGCTTAGAAGATTGGTTAAATGTTCTTAGAAAGCTGACGAAAGAGTGGCAGCAAGCCGCTACAGAGTACCGAAGCTCTGGTTAAGAGCTCTGACTATTAAGCTAAGTGATACATAACATCACCTACAGTCTTTTATATCTGAAAATGACGAAAGCGATTTGGTTAAAATGGTTTGCTTAAAAAAATAACAAGTGATAAATCCTAGGAATACTCGCAAGTAACTAACAAGTTGACAAGAAGAATATATTTTCCCACGGCAATGGGTGAATATATTCTTCAGCTTATCAGCTTAACGTTTTAGTTAGATACAAATATTTGTAGAATTCAACTAAATATATTTAATCATTGACAAAATAGTCAGTTTAAATATATTTTTAGTGAGCACACAAACGCACATATACACAAATACAAAACAACAGAAATGATATAAATTCAGAAGGCAACCCAAGGAATGGCTTAACACACCACCACAACTCAACGCCAATATAATGCAAAGATATGGTTGAAATAAATGCAAAAAAATACAGTTACCAATCATACACTCTCATGCTCTGATACAAAGGAGGGTAGCATAAGTAAAAAAGTATTCATCTTTTTGCATTCTTGCTTCTAAGGTTATTTCACAGCACCAGGCATTCGTCGATATACTGAAAGTCAAGAATTTAAATGAAAAATATAGATAACCGTTGAGAAGCTTAGAGATTCGTATAGCTAAAAATATTTTTGAGGATATAATCAAAACCAAATATTTTGAAACAGAAGATACAGATAACCAATAAATAACTGGTGAATATATCTATACGGCTTATCTATTAAATCTCTTCCGAATATAATAACATTATATATCACCTTTACGATGTTTCTTCTAGAAACCAGTCTGTTTCTATCATTTTTTAACTGTTGTGGCTCTTTACACAGATACACCTTTCTTCGTAAGACTTCTGCAACAAAGTTGCTGTAGCTTCATAACTACCAAATTCTTTCTTGGAGGAGAACAAGTGTCCTGAAGTGTAAAGCTACTCACTTTATGGTCGAGAAAAAAAATAATGATTTTTTGCTTCTAAAATCTTATGATTTTCTGAATACATTGAGGCTACTTCACTAAGAATAACAATCTCATTTTCAATATGCACATTAATCCAGGACTCTTTTTCTTTGAAAGCAATTCTAACACAAACAAATAGCATGATATAAAAAACGTTTAACCTAGTTATCCTATTTTTACTATGATTGATGCACAACTGCAAGCTTGCATTAGAAAAAAAAAATTTCTCATAATTCTTTTTATGAACAATCTTAATGAACGATTCAAAACAATCTAATCATCTACTTTCTATATGTACTATTTTAATTTCTTGTGCCTTACTTCGGTTGTTTGGTATTAAGTTTGAAAGATACATTCTGCTATTTGTTTCCTGTATAAGACTCTGCACGGGACATCATAAAACATTTTTCTGTCCTAGATAGAGTTTAGATATCAAAGATTGGAGCTCAAACGTTAATAGGTTTTATATTGTAACTAATTTTGTCTTGCCCGCAAGTGTGAAAATTGATATATTCTATGCAAAAAAAAAGGTGTATGAGGAAATCTACTGCAAGTTTATTTTTGTGATATAGTTCGTCAGGATTTTGCTGTGAAAAGTAAACAAATGTAAGTGCCTATTTTCATTCTTTTTATATACAAAAATTAATTCCATGTTTAGTCAGCCACTGTCCAGAGAATGGGTGTCCCCAGCTCTTCAGACTAGGAAGAGAAATTGATATTAAAGATAGTGATAAAATACAATAGAAGATCGACTAACTTCCTCATCAGAAACTATTCGGCAGCGTGATTTTAAAATAAATAGCTTATGTGCAAAGAGTGTGTATTAGAGATTGTAATTAATATAATGCAATTTGTACAGGTTCTGAAAAGTATATATATGTAGACTAATCACCGTCCGGGGATTAGTCTAAAAGTATATTTTGCCCACGACGGACGAGAACCTGTTAGCAGTCACTAATTACATCAAGCACTAAAATAGGAGATAGCAGAAAAGGAATATTAGCATAATCTGTGAAGTCATTAAATACTTCATACGTGTTTCTTGCAGAGAAACGTGAAATAGAAATTCTAATATTCATATAAGGTAGTTGATTTATAACGCTCAGGCTGTGGAAAATAAGCTAATGTAAATACATAGATTCATGCAATTCCTAAGAAATATATTGATACCATGATTAAACACTCATAAAAACAGATACAAATGGTAACAGCCATATCTATCTATCTATATACCTATCTATGTCTGTCTGTCTGTCTGTCTGTCTGTCTGTCTGTCTGTCTGTCTATCTATCTATCTATCTATCTATCTATCTATCTATCTATCTATCTATCTATCTATCTAAACACCTGCCTCTTTCTCTCTAATCACTTCCTCACACATATAAAGTGCACTTCTAAAGTCTCCCTCTCCACCCGGGGAAATGAAAATAAGCAAATCTAATCAGTTCTTCAACATTGGGAATTTACACAAGAAGGGGGTAACACTCGATTACATCGACGTAAATTGAAGAGATGAAATCCAACTCAGCAACGGGCCCAGATGGATTTTTGGCTGCTATATTAAACGCATAGAAGGACGCTTTCATAAAACTACTACAGTACTAACTTTGGAACTGAAAGCTAGAGCAATCACCGAACTAAACGACACCGTACAATATCAAAAAACTTGTTTTCGTCTAGTTTAAAGATGAAGCACTGTAATAGCTTAGGTCTCAAGGCTCACAACCTTTTAAAGTTCTGCCTAACAATTTCAGAGATATGCGAGATATTTCGAAGACGGCTGGTATAAATTTTAATCTGACATATCGTATAAGAGACATGATGTAGAACAGCCTCCTCCAACTCGTTTCATCACTAAAAACAGTGGTAGAAAGAAAACCAATTTTACAAAAGACGGTGCACCAGCATAGCCTCACCCTCTGGGTGAAACCAGAGAGTACATAAGATATATATATATATATATATATATATATATACATATA
>NC_068982.1:145758931-145761828 GCF_001194135.2 Octopus bimaculoides
ATATATATATATATATATATATATACATATATATATATTTATATATATACATCTTTTAACTCAGCATGTGTGATAATCTAAATTCTCCTCTTCCCTTTTTCTTACAATATATATATATTTGTGTGTGTATGCATGAATGCATGTATGTATATATGAGCATGAGTGTATCTGTGCATGTCCACCACTAACGCTTGACAACCGACATTAGTGCGTCTGTATACCTGTAACCTAGAGTTTCACCGAAAAAAAATAACGGTGTATAAGTACCAGGTGTTGCAAAATATGTAATGAGGTCGATTCGTTGGAGTAAAATTCTTCGATACAGTACCTTCAGCATGTTCATAGTATGTCCAGACAGTTTACAGACATAAGATATATATACAAAAATTTGATAGGTGTATACAGAGTTAGATAGGCGTATAGTGATAGATAGATCAGACAGACAGATAGATAGGCACAAGACCCTAGTACGCAACTGGTACTTAGTTTATCGACACTGAAAGGGTGAAATGCAAAGTCGAAACGTAAAGTGTGTGTGTACCGCTAAGCATTTCGCCCGGCGTGCTAACGTTTCTTATTTCTTTATTTCCCACAAGGGGTTAAACATAGAGGGGAAAAACAAGGACAGACAAAGGGATTAAGTCCATTACATCAATCTCAGTGCATAACTGGTGCTTAATTTATCGATCCCGAAAGGATGAAAGGCAAAGTCGACCTCGGCGGAATTTGAACTCAGTACGTAACGGCAGACGAATTACCACTAAGCATTTCGCCCGGCGTGCTAACGTTTCTGCCAGCTCACCGCATTAGATAGATAGATAATTGAGTCATACATACATTCAATGACTTTTCAAACCCGATTCATTTGTAATTTCTAACTTTGGGTTATGTTGACATGATAGTAAACATATGATTTTGCATATAATTCCAAACTGTCAATATATTTGATCAGAGAGATTTGTCAACATTGTATAATTCATTTGTTTTTGTTTTTTTTGTAAGCATACTTTTCCCTGTGTTACTGCAATGATATTCTTGTCGGCACTATAACGTTTGTATGCTAAAAAAATGTACAGCAACACGATATTCTATAAAAAACATATTTCAAGATATTGTCAATCGATAATTCGGTGGTGCTCGTCATATATGTACGCATCCTCTTTCGTAGACTTTCTCTTTCTCCACTTCATATATAAATCGCAGTGACACAAGCACAGACATGTTCAAATACACTGATATTAATATTCGCATGTATATATGTATCTGTGTATACGTGTATATATTTGTGTGTGTATATATATATATATATCTTGTACATACATACATACAGAAAGATAAGTAGACAGACAGATATGTGTGTGATAGCATACGCAAATATAAATCGTGCACGTAATTTAGTGCATTAATGAAACGTGCTATCTGCGGTAAACCAGCTATGACAATATTTGCATTTAGTAAAGAGGCTCCCTGAAGACTTAAGATAGAATCGTGATAGCTATGAGCTATCTATCTGGAGGTTTTATACCCATGTCTGCTGTATAGGAGATACTGTGCCCGTGTTAATTATTTGATAAACTGCTCAGACCTCAAATATATGAACACGCTGATTTCCTCTACGGTAAATAGCTTCTCTTCTCATACATACATGCATAAAACATACATGCAGATATGCATACATGCATACATGCATACAACGTACGTACATACATACGTAGTGGTACTCCGTCGGTTACGACGACGAGGGTTCCAGTTGGTTCGATCAACGGAACAGCCTGCTTGTGAAATTAACGTGCTAGTGGCTGAGCACTCCACAAACACGTGTACACTTAACGAGGTTCTCAGCAAGATTTAGCGCGATACAGGATCTGACAGCGCTGACCCTTTCAAAAAGAGGTACTACTCATTTTTGTCAGCTGAGTGGACTGGAGCAACGTGAAATAAAGTGTCTCGCTTAAGGACAAAAGGCGTTGCCGGGAATAGAACTCACGAAACTCACGACCTTACGATCGTGAGCCGAATACCCTAACCACTAAGCCACGTGCCTTCACTATACATGCATGCATACATACATACATACATACATATATACATCCAATAATATCCTGTTGTTGAAGTTGAAATTCCAATGAAGGAGATTTGGATCTAGGTCAGAAACCGGCTCTTTCTCTATAGGCA
Organism: Octopus bimaculoides; assembly: GCF_001194135.2. Taxonomy (NCBI): domain Eukaryota; kingdom Metazoa; phylum Mollusca; class Cephalopoda; order Octopoda; family Octopodidae; genus Octopus; species Octopus bimaculoides. The sequence goes on from NC_068982.1 coordinate 145,761,107, forward strand.
AGAAATCTTGAAATAAACTGAATAATGACAGACATACAAACATACATACATACTTACATACATACATAAATAAATATATAAAAAAGGAGTACTGGTGGAATGTCCAAGTGAAAATCTCAAACAAATGTAATAAACCTCACATAGTAATTTCGGATGATTAAGAGAAACTGTGTGCCGTTGTGGAAATCAGCTGCCCAGTGGATATTAACATAAAGCTAAATATCAGTGAGGAAGAAAATGTCTACGTTGAACTATTGCGGCATCTGCAGTTACTCCACCCAAATAGTAAATTCGGTTTTGTACCTGCAATTATTGTGGCACTGGAATATGTAATACACTGACTAAATACCAATCTTGAGTAGTTAGGCTTCTGAAAATCAGAAAGAAGAACGCTGATTTGAGGACTACAGACCAAAGCCATCATTGAAACTGTAGAAATCTGTAAAACTTTCCTAAAGTTTATCATTTAAGTATATATCAGCATGTCTAAAGATGCAATTGTATGCATGAGAAGACATACATAAAACAAAACATACAAATCTGCGCACACACATGCAAACACACACGTACACAGACAAACTCATACACACACAAACACACACCACGCACACACACACGCACACACACACACACACACGCACACACACAAACACACACCAGGCTCATACACACACACAAACACACACCAGGCTCATACACACACACACACACAAACACACACA
>NC_068982.1:145762409-145762832 GCF_001194135.2 Octopus bimaculoides
AAAAGGGTCAGGGGCACCGGCAACGGTAACGCAGAGATGCGGGTGAAGGGAAGGTGAATATACCAGAGGTTGATACAACTAAGCACAAAGGCAATAATAACGGCAATGATACTGTGGAAAAGAACGAACACACAGACACAGAAAAACAGAAGCACAACAAACTTAGTAACCAAAATAGCAGGAGTAGCAGAAGTAGTAGTAAAGGGAATGTAGACGAAGAGATGGAAAGCAAAACGGAAGACAATGGCTGCAAGAATAACGATAAGAGAATAGATTAAACGGAGCAGGAGGACACAAGTGGGCGGAAAGGGGGCTGAAGAGATCACAGATATGTGACGACATATTTCCGGACAATGGCAATAAGATAAAATAGGAACAGTAATAAACGAGTGAAGAATGAATATATAGTGCATGTGTTTATTT
>NC_068982.1:145762842-145763198 GCF_001194135.2 Octopus bimaculoides
TTGACGGAGGCTATGCTGGAGCAGCATCTTGGAGGGTTTTAATCTTCCTAAGCCTAGTACTTATTCTATCGGTCAATTTTGCCGAACTGCTACGTTACGGGGACGTAAACACATCAATTATTTCTTTCTTTTTTTTTTTTTGCCAAATAAACAAACTCACTATATGTTCGGCGTTCACTATATTCGTCCTTCACTCCTTTATTACTGTTCTCATTTCATCGCATGTTCATTGTCGGGGAATCTTTCGTCACACATGTGTGACCTCATCAGCGACCATTTCTGTCTACCCGTGTCCGTCCACGTGTGTTCGCCCAGGCCCCTGAATCCATTCACACAAACACAGAAAGATACAGGAA
>NC_068982.1:145764059-145764851 GCF_001194135.2 Octopus bimaculoides
CTGGCAGAAACATTAGCACGCCGGGCGAAATGCTTAGCGGTATTTCGTCTGCCGCTACGTTCTGAGTTCAAATTCCGCCGAGGTCGACTTTGCCTTTCATCCTTTCGGGGTCGATTAAATAAGTACCAGTTACGCACTGGGGTCGGTATAATCGACTTAATCCGTTTGTCTGTCCTTGTCTGTCCCCTCTGTGTGTAGCCCTTTGTGGGTAGCAAAGAAATAACACACACACATATAACACTTGCAGCGTGGAAGGTGTTTATAAGCCATTTAAAATCACAAACAAGATGCAGCTCGAAATTTTGTTAACGTTCCATCATGGCAACGCTAGACCACACAGCCCTTTGTTAACTCGTGAAAAATTATTGGAGCTTGGTTGGGAGGTGGTATTCGCGTCCGCCATATAGCTCTGTACTTGCACCATCTGATTGCCATTTATTTCAAAGTTTGCAAAATTCTTTGAATGGTAAAACTTTCAATAATGATGACCTGAAATCGCACTTGCATCCGATTTTGGCTGATAAGGACCAGAAGTCCCATGAGTGCGGAATCATGAAGTTGCCAGACAGATGGCAAAAGGTAATCGAACAAAATGAAAAATATATAATCGATAAGAGTTCATTCTTTGTATGAAAAAAAAGGACTCTTATTTCACACAAAAAAAACTGAAATTACTATTGCCAACCCAATATATATTTCCATATACATGTACATCAACTTATGTTAATACACACACACATACGCACCCCCACACAAACACACACACACACATATATATGTATGCATATATAT
>NC_068982.1:145765488-145767742 GCF_001194135.2 Octopus bimaculoides
ATATATATATATATATATATATATATATATACACGTTCAGTTTCCGTCTACCAAATCCACTCACAAAGCTTTGGTCGGTCCGAGGCAATAGTAAGACACTTGCTCAAGTTGCTACGCAGAGGGACTGATCCCGGAACAACGTGGTTGGGAAGCAAGCTACTTACCACACAGTCTTGTATTATGTACATAGATATTTAGCGTGTATGTATATTTATAAATATGCATGTATATATATGTATACATGAGTTTGTGTGTGTGTTTTACGCATAAGTACACCGCACATATGCAGGTTAATATGTTTAATTCCTCTATGTATATTATTTTTATGAATATAATCATTATTGTACATGCAGGTACAGAGGAGAGCAATCTTTCAATGAAATATATTCACGCATGAAATGATTTCTATGCTCCTGAATAAATATTATTTGTACGTACAAGTGAATTTGCTTAATATGTGCAAATTGCATAAACTTATCGGAGACAATTGGAAATTAACCAAAATCGTTTTCAGCCTCATGAATATTCTCACATTTAACAATAAGCCCTTATTTACATTCAAATATCTCTGAAGGGAGAAAGTTCTTCTGGTCGGCGCAATAAACATTCCTGCAATTATCTGAAAATATGTAGAATGCATAGAATAATTTTCTTCCTGCGGCAAAAGTAAAGCAAACACAACCATATTAGCATGGACAACAAAGTACATATGGACTATCCATGTATTTTTCAAGCGTCAATCAAAGGCAAATAAACAGAATTATGGACTAGAAAATCTTGAAGATTACTGCTTAATCTTCAGTTACAGCTGACGTATTGTATATATTAGTATACACTGATGTTAATTTATAAATACATTTTCCTTGGGCACACACGATTTATAGTTTCAGGGAAAGAGAAGAACATTAGAATTTCATGAAGTCTTTACAAATCAGTAGCAGAAGAGAAGCAAAACAACTTCATTAGGGCATTTAACGGATTGGGGTATTTTTATCGATGCTTACTTATGTTTAGATGCATTGTTTTGTCAAAACTAGGTTGCCGTTGCTTTGTGAAAATAGTGACAAAATTCCGAATTGTTTCAATCATAATGTTACAAACAATTAGAAAAGTAGTCTGTTTATATTAGCATATATTTGAAGCCGGGCAATTTATTTATTCTAAGTAGAGCTTCCTTTTTCATATGTTAAAATGTCATAGCAGCATAAAGTACAGATATAATATATTTAAGTAGGTATATTTTGGCGATATATCCACATTATTATGAAAGCAACGAAATGGCCTGAAGCCAGACACTACAATAAAATACAGAATTATTTAATGTACGTAATTTCTTTCATATAAGTATTAGACTTATATAACGCTCCTTTGCCTCATTTTCAATATTTTCATTGAAAAAATGTAGTATTGATTTCTTTATAACTTGTATAGTGAACTTCAAAATTTTATGTAGATCAGCACAGAATTTGTGTAAATAGCCCAGAATATGAAATATCATTATAATCCTATTTGATATCGTGAGTATATCGCACTTTCGTATCATTTCCATGATATTTTAGCTTACGATACACTTTAAAAAGAATTTTAATATTGGCTTCATATTTTGTCACAAAGCCAACTATTAGCGGGGGCGAAAAGTTGATTACATCGACCCCGCTGTTTACCTAGTACTTACTCATTCGACTCAAAAAAAGAAAAAGAAAAGAAAATGAAAAGGAAAGTCGACTTCGCGCCAATTTGAAATCAAAACATAAATACAGAGGAACTGCTGCTAAGCATTATTTTGACGCGGCGTGCTAATGATTCTGCCAGTTCGCCAACCTGACGATGATTTTAATATTGATTTCTATTTCTTAGACAACGAGACTATATATTTCTTAGATAATAGGACTACAAATTTAACATTGAATAAATATGCCTTCCCATCTGCGTTAGAAGTATGAAAGAATTGGCGTATTCCCAGTATTTGAAGTAGTTGAAGTCTGGTCTCATTGGCTTCTATGTCTTACTCAACGGCACACTGCATATTCAGTTACAGTACTTTACTATAGTGAGACAGATTTGTACGATTGCAAAAGTAAAGATTATCCTGCCGAGATTTCATCTCATTACCAATGGGATCAAATGAAAATACATTGGTGCTGTGGGTTTGGCATACTATAGTGTCTACAACCAACTGTAGAAAAACTAATTTCTTAATTTTTGTACAAGGAAGGCGATAGAAATACCCAAGTAATTTGATGGTACTATAAAT
>NC_068982.1:145768141-145772240 GCF_001194135.2 Octopus bimaculoides
GAGTGGCTAAATAAAATACTTCAAGATATTAAATCTAGTGTTCCACTATTTCTGTTAATTTTCCCCTTCAGATTAGCATACTCTCATGAAAATAAAGTCTCTTGTGCGTGCCTAATTTTAATAAGATCTTTCTCGTAAACAGGTGGGCTGGCAGAACCGTTACGGTTCCAAACAAAATGCTTAGCGGTCTTTCTTGCAGCTCTTAACATTCTGAGTTAAAATGACACTGAGGTTGAGTTTGCTTTTCATCCATTCGGGGCCGATAAAATTAGTACCAATCGAGCAGTGATTTCGTTGTAATCGACTAACCTAATCACCTAAAATTTCACACATTGTTCCTATAGCAGAAGAAAAAAGAATGTGTTCCTCGCTAGCATCATCTCAAATTACATTTTTCTCATTAAATACACGCTGTGGTAATCGAAATTTGTTCAAGTTAACAAAAAAGTTATCCATTGTAGAATTGCATAACTCTCTCATATTCTAATACTAAGTACATTAAGCCAGCAGATGCCTTGGTCAGCGAAATTGTGTTGCAATGCTTCTGATCGAACTACTTTTGCACTATAGCAATATGCTTTTCATTAGTTGGAGATCTTAGCAAAAATAATAATAGCTTTGAGATTCAGATTTAGCTATATATTTCTATTTCTGCTTTACTTAATGATATGTTCTGTGATCGCTGCTACAAGAAAATCGAGTTTGTACTTTTTTTACGGATTTACATGAGAATATTACTTTTTATGAACCATAAACTCAATGTAATTATTCATAGTTTCAATATTTGACTGATTTCAACTTAAGTAATACATAGACATATCTACTCTGTTAGCTGCTATAAATCATGATTATTTTCAATACAAATTAAATTTAGAAATGACAATGAATAACTGTTATCTAAAATAATATTTTTGAGATAGCTTAAAGCTTAGATTTTGAAGATGAATATCAGCAAATAATAACGTACAATACAATAATATTATTGCAGAGTATAATTATATAATTAGAGTAGGTGTACAGCAAACGTCTAACAATAGGATTAGGCTAAATGGAGATGTGAAATTAAACTTAAAATCAGTTTGATGAGATCTGTGTGAACGAGTTAAAACGTCCCTTTTGGATAGTAATTTCAGAAATAAATTTCAGAAATAAATTATTTTCCATTGTAACTTATATAAATAGATAATATTTTAAGATTGAATTACAGCAAAAGTTTTTTGGTAAGGCGAGAGTAGATTTGCATCTTTCAATAATAATAATAATAATGATAATAATAATAATAATAATAATAATAATAATAATAATGATGATGATGATGATGATGATGATAATGATGATGATTTATTTTATTGACCAAGGGCCCCAAGACATGGAGGACAACCACAGAAGAAAACAAAAACAAACAAAAACAGGTGATGTTCCCAGCGACCAATGGGAGATAATACCACATTAAAAGATATAACAAATGATATATAAATGGAAATTAGAGAAATAAAAAGAATAATAAATAGATAACTAGAAACCCCAATAACAGGGCAGTCTACTTACGGTAAATCGGTGTAAACCCAACTCAAAAAATTCTGTATTAGTCTGTCATTCACAAGGCATGAGAAAGTTTCCTTTTCCAGTTTCTTTCCTCCTGGTTAGAAAGGCATACTCAGAATCGATCCATTCAGTCTCACCAGTCTTGGTACACTCATCCATCTTTTCATAAATGCACTTGAAGGCAGCACCAGCATCTCCACCCTCACCTTCCTCTTCAAATGGTATTTGAGGAAATTGATGAGTGCTTGACCAGATAGGAAAGTGCATAGCTTCAGACCTTTCTGACGAGGGCACCACACAACCTCCTAGGCAGGGAAAGACCTGCCTTCTTTCTCTGTTAAAGAAGTGGGTGCATCGATATTTACTGCACGCTTGGCAGACAAGTGAATTCATCTTACTCGAGACAGTAGCTGCTCCTCACAAGCCCAAAATTCTCTAATGCATGGACACTGAATGATTACATGCTAGACGGTTTCGTACCTCTGCATGCGTCTTGTGTAGGTTCAGCTGTCGACACTTCCCTGCCTGAATAGCTTGTCTCTAATAGGCAATGCTCTCTTGTAGCACTGCGATGCCAAAGATATCTGGAAATTTTCTACGATCTTTGAGTCGAAACTTCTCCTTAAGAGCCTACTCAAATTCTTCTCGAGATCCAGAGTAAAGCCATGAGCATCGTTTCTCATTCCCTCAACGAGAAATCATGGGTTGTTTTCCCACCAATGGCTTTGTGCAGCTGGTAGAATGCAGCGAGCGCCTGGCAAAATTTTAGATGCCAAACACACAATCGTAGTCTACTTTTGACCCACGATTGCAGCTCTATCGATAAGATGAGCTGCAGAAAGACGTGTCACGCGAAGGACGCTCTCATCAGTTCACCCTTATTTTCGTCACCGTCGTTCACACCATTGCAGAGATTTAGCCCCATGATTGCAACTCTATCAATGAGATGAGCTGCGGAAAGATGTGTCACGCGAAGCACGCTCACACCAGTTCGCCCTTATTTTCGTCGCCGTCCTTCACACCATTGCAGTAATTTAGATATTTCTGTAGGCGCATCAGCCTTACAACGTGACACTGCATCATCAATGATGGCATGATGATGATGATGGTAATACAGGTGATGATGGTAATACAGAGTATCTCAACTGGCATGATAGAGCAGCACAATGTATTCACTGGAGAATTTGCAAAAAACCTGAACCTGCCCCATGATAAAAACTGGTGGGAACACAAACCACCTCCAGTGCTTCAAAATGATCACATCTCACTCCTCTTGAACTTCACCCCTCAAACTGACAGAAAGATAGGTGCGAATAGGTCAGATATTATATTAAGAAACTTCAGACAAAAATCATACCTCCTCATTGATATGAGTTTCCAAATCGACATAAATGCATCTGTGAAGACCTACAAAAAACTGAGCAAATATAATGGTCTTGAAATACAAATTGGCAAAATGTGGAACCTGAAGACTAAAACAATGCATGTTGTCATAGGTGCCTTAAGAATGATAGCAAAACGGGCTGACTCCTACCTAGCGCAGATACCAGGAAACCCCAAAATGGCAGAAATTCAAAAGATAGTGCTCATGGGAACTGCCCATATCCAACGTAAAATACTGTCTATGTAATTTCAAATTTTAAAACAAATTCACGATTTTCTTATATTTTCTTAAGCATTCTCTAGAACAATACTATGTGCAAAACCAAATATATGACATCCTAGGCATAATACCACATTGAACTTCTAACTTGTTGTCTCTTGAAGTCTCTGGGTGAGACTTCGAGTCAACTTATGCAAATACAAAACAAAAGTCAAACATATAATAATAATAATAATAATAATAATAATAATAATAATAATAATAATAATAATAATAATAATAATAACAATAATAATAACAATAATAACGGTTTCGTTAATGGCATTAATCAGTGAATATGTAATATTACCGGAATTTTTATAAACTGAAAAGAATAAGTCTCACCAGATTTGCAATGCAGTTTATATTTTTGTTTTAATTTATATGAAACATAAAAATCTAGATATGATCTCATCTTTAGAATTCATCGTATAGTTATAGGAAATTACCATTCACCTGAATTATGTTCGACGATCTATTCTAACTTTCATTTTCTCTTCTCTTTTCCTCCATGTCAGGTATCTTCGCCTACAATGTGGTAATTTTTATTATTTTACATTTATAAAACATTAGGATTTCCCCCTTTCTGTACGTTATCCGTTCTGTTACTTTTGAAGAAGCATAGACATATCGATTCAACGAAAGAAACATTGCAAGCTTTCATATAATAAACATGGCAAAATTTTGAGAACTGCATATTCCTGTGCGACTACATCTGTGATTACGCTGCTCTTATCAACATGTAAAATTCGATATTATTTCACATAATATCACACTTTCGTAAAGATGGTAAACTAAGAGAATCGTACACACACAAACACACATACACACCCACACCACAGAACACACATGTACACACACGCATGTTTGTATATATATTTATATGTTTATATGCATACATAAATATGTATA
>NC_068982.1:145773047-145778014 GCF_001194135.2 Octopus bimaculoides
CGATGGCCCAGGTCGGCCGGGACGAGAATCTGTGGGTTCTTTCCCTTGGCTTTTGAATTGCACTAAAATTCTATTAACAGTAGGAAGAGGAATTTGAGGATTTTCGACAATTTGTCGCTGGTTGAGGCCAGCCTCAGATTGCTCAACAATACTATCTCTTTGAAAATCAGACAGTTCTGCTGACGTTTAATAAAATGGCACCTGAAATGAAAAAAGAATAATTACATTGTAAATTCTACACCGCTGAAAACATATTAAGGCACTTAGGTCAGAAATAAAAAAATTAAAGGTGTCTATTTACTTCCTGCATGCTTGTATATCTCGTATATATACGTATATATATATATATATATGTGTGTATGTATGTATATATATCTATCCATTTCTCTTTATATGTACACACACACACACACATATGCAAACTCACGTACATGCATATGTGCGTGTGTATGTGTGATGATGCCCATAATAGGCACACTCACATACTCTTTTACACACACACACATGCACACAATCACCCATGTGGAAAACGATGTCCGTAACTCGTAAGTGTTTCTTAATTGACATCAGGCACCATTGTACCATAAGTTTTCTTGCCTATGTAGTCGCAAGCAGGCATTGTCAACTCTTTATCCACCATATAGAAAAGGATCTCAGACAAGGTGGAGAGATGAACGTTTTACATCAAATATATCTATGAGTAAACTATCATTGTAATCATTTAAAAATAATGCTGAATAAGACAGAAAAAGGTCTGCCATCTTCATCACAGCTGACCCAGATCATACTCAAGCATACCGGCATTTAACATTACGTCCATAGAAATGTTGGGGTTTCTCTCCTTTCTGTTGACTCTGATTAGTATTAATGAAATGTAATGACATGTTTTCATTAACATTTGATTATGATGAGAAATCCAATTAATACATCATTTTCAGCAGTCCATCATATATATGTTAAAACAAAAATGAAATGAAGAGAAGTGAGACATAATGAAACAGGAAAATGGAGAATATAGAGTAGATAATGGCTCTGAGTAAGAGCTCCAACAAATATTTCCTATTAGAAGTGAATGAAGTAAATAGGTAATATTAGCATAATTGTTACAAATACCACATGACAAACATCATCCCCAGACTATTGTTACTTAACTGTGGGGATAAATCTGGTCGAAAATTACGTAATGCATTGTAATTTCATTTTACATTTACATTCGGTTATAAGAAACAGCGAATTGTTTGGTATATTTATCGTGAAAAATACAACAGTTTCATTTATAAAACAACCATCAACAGAGAATCAGAAGACAAAAATTCCTGGAAGGATGCGTGAAATGTCTTAACAAGCAAGGAAGATATCAAGACTAGGATGAGTGATGGAACATTCTTTTCTGAGGAAGGTACGTAACACAGAATCATGTCCATTCCTTTTATCTATTGTCAAAATATTTTTCACCATTTGTTCTTATTTACATAATTCCCTTTGCTTCTTCATTTGAAATGTGAAAAGGCATTTAGCTTTTCGTTCAACCTGGTTAACCTTAGTTCATCGACGGTTATCAGTGGATATTATATGTTAAAATCTCATGTTATTTCGTTCGTCATTACGTTCAAATGTTGTCGGCGTCGATTTTGTCTTTCATCCTTTCAAGATTTCAGTGTCGATAAAATATGTACCAGGTGAACACTGGGGTCCATGTAATCGACTTACATCCGAAATTACTGGCCTTTTGCCAAAATTTGAAATCATGAGAAACTCTCGGCCATATTTGTAATAAATAATCACAATGCTCCTCTGAGTTACTTTACCTCAACCATTTTGTTAATATTCATACTAAGTATTATAATATTTCCTCTATTTCTATCTTTCTGTCAGTGATTATTCTCAGTATTGCTCAGGAGAACTAATAAAACTTCGCACCGCTTTTAGCGGCTGGCTCAGTTCCACTCCTAACTCTCTTCTCTATATTGTCTCAGAACTACTTTTAGCTGATATCTGCTTCCCGTTTTGTATTAATTTTTAAGCCATGTGGTGGAATATGTTTTTATTAATCATCAAAAATCTTTCATTTGTTTGGAGTTTTTAAACCTAGTATGCTTAATAAGCTCAGCACTCCCTTGAGATTTATTTCTTCAGCCATGTTAAACGTAATATGAATTCTGCGTACGACGAGTCTTCAAGTTGAATTAATTATAATATATATGATTAAAGAGGAGGAAAAGGACGAGAAAACGAATCATAAAAATAGAGAAATACACTGAACAATAACGTAATACGCAATCAGTAAGAAGAAATAATAATGAATCAAGCTGGCAGTCGTAGGTTTGTTTCTATGCTCTGCATTAAACTCCTTTCTTTTGTGTTTGAGGGAGGTGGTCAATAAATTATGATCCAGAGTATAATAAAGCAAATAGTGGAAGACGCACTTACTGAATACCCCCTCTACTACACATAAAGTAGTGGTATCTTCTGAATGGTTGTATCTTATCAAAGGAAATCAATATAGTGAAAGGCAAGAGATATCTGGTACAGAGAAGACACAATACTTTTTATGGTAGTATGAGCTCTGGGCGTAAAGCGAAAAAGAAATAAACCAAATGGTCTTCAAAAAATATACAGAATGCGTTCTAATTGGACAAAACCCAAGCAATGCTACTTTTTACTTCATTTTTGAGGTGCGCTTAGATCTTTAGAATTTTTCTGTCTATAGGGGAAAGATAATCATACTGTAGTATAAAACTATACAATTCCACAAACTATACTTTTCTATTTACCAGAACACACCCTTTGACGCAACTGCATTCAAAAGAACAAGGGAAAAAATCATAAGGTAATGAAATGTAAATCAAGACTTATATTCTGTATGTTAAGAATCAATGCATAATAAATAAATAAATAAATAAATAAATAAATATATAACAGTGTTCTATATAGTGGTGCATGTGCGGCTAATGATTTCGTTCCATAACTAAATAGGTCTGAGTTCATTACACAGTGTCCAATACGCCGTAAATTGCCTTCTACCCTTCTACTGCCGCTTCAACAAGAACGTTAGCTTAATTTGTTTGACGTGGCGGCGAGCTGGCAGAAACGTTAGCACGCCGTGTGAAATGCTTAGCGGTATTCCGTCTGTCTTTATGCTCTGAGTTCAAATTCCACCGAGGTCGACTTTGCCTTTCATCCTTTCGGGGTCTATAAATTAAGTACCAGTTGCATATTGGGGTCGATCTGATTGGCTGGCCACTTACCCAAAATTTCGGGCTATTAAATTTATCTCACAGAAACAGCGCGAAAATCAACCGTGTTTGCATGTATGTAGGTAGGTAGTAGATACGTACGGGGTGCAGTGAATAAAATGAAAATAACACTGACATCTCATTTTAAAAGATATATTTAGCAAAATTACATTAAAATATTTTCAAATACTAAGGAGTACAGTAGAACCTCGCAGTAAAGTTCTTCATAGTACGAGTAATTTGCTGTACGAGCCGAGGCTCGAGCGAATTTTTGTTATGAGTTTCATACCAACGACCCCTATTTGTCGCTGAGCCCGCACACGCTCTCCCTAACAAGCGTAGGATTCGCTTGCTCATTTAACGTGTTTATTTCGTTGTGGCAGCATCCCTATTGTGTTTTTCCAAGTGTTTTTTAAAGTTTTGTGCGTTTTTGCTATTATTTTATAGTAATTAGTTGTGTTAGTCATGGGTCCTAAGAAGTTTAGTGCAAAGGACAGTATCGAGAAGAAGAAGCTGATTACGATAGAACTGGTGTTCATAGTGTCGTCAGATTTGGAGAAGCAGAGTGTTCTGACACGAAGGGAGCTGAGGATTTCGTTTGTGAATTCCGTCAGCTCATCGCAGCCGAAGGGCACATTGCAGAACAGGTATTCAACCGTGATGAAACTGGCCTTTATTTGAACAAAAAACTCGAAAGAACCTACATAACTACAGAGAAGAAGAAAATGCCAGGCCACAAGCCTATGAAAGATAGGCTAACTCACCCTTTGTACCAATGCGAGTGGAGACTTGAAGATTAAGCCGCACCTTGTCTACAATTCCGAAAATCCACGAGCGTTCAAGCCGCACAAAATCCTGAAAGAGAAGCTACAGGTTATATGGAGGGCAAACGTTATAGCCTGGGACACCAGGCAATTCTTCACCGAGTGAGTTGACCTTGTCTTCTGACCAGCAGTGATCTTCCCCGTGAATTTTGGAAGGAGCACTACAACATCTTTTATTGCATGTAAATCATCGATATGGCCTGGCAGGGTGTACTGAGAACTCTGAATTCTGTATGGATTAAACTATGGCCTAACTGCGTATCCGAAAGCGATTTCGAGGGGCTTGAATCTGCGTCAGATGTAGTCGAAAAGATAGTGTCTCTTGGCAAGTCCATGGGACTTGAGGTTGATGATGGGGACATTGTCGATCGCGTCGAGGAACACTCAGGGGTGCTGACGACATATGAACTCCTGCAGCCTCAAGGGCAGCATTATTTGGATGCGATGGAAGAGATTGAATCCCTAGTGGTTGACCGTGTAGCGGAGAAGGTTATCTCTACACAAAGGCTCTGTTGGCAAAATGGCAGTATGCTTCTGAATTTGTAGAAAACAAATCATCCTGAAAGAGTATCTACAGGTCGTGCAGGTGTTTTATTTAATAACATTGTTCTGGCACATTTTCGTAACATTTCGAAAGACAAGAAAAAGCAGATTTTTCTTGACGTTTTTAATAAAACAATCTGCAAGTTCGAAAACTGAAAAGAATGTATAAAAACCCTAAATTAAGCGGAAAGAGAAAACGCCAAAAGTCGTTCTTCCCGAAGTCTTCCTGAAAGGAGATTCTCCAGCAATATTCGTCAACGCTCCATCGTCTTCCTCGCGCACAAATCATCCCATGTTAAAGGTAATTCAATTAATAAAATCAGCTTACATATTTCTTTTGCATTCTTTTTTATTATGCTTTTAT
>NC_068982.1:145779249-145781054 GCF_001194135.2 Octopus bimaculoides
TCTATATTCTCTTCCATAAATGGTTTGCTTACACTTGCTCTTTTCAAGGCTTCTGTCGATTTGGCATTTCTAAATGCATGTTTTTCAGCGTATTTTATGTACCATTTCGCAATTTTCTGTCTCCTTATTCAAGAATTTATATATTCTGAAGCTGTAATTTTATTTCACCAAGTTTCCTTTCTATACTTCTAAGTATTTTTCTGTTGCTATGCGGTGTTAGAATTATAAGTGTCTAAAGATTCGTTCTTGCAATGTGTGGAGATGGTATATCATATCTGTATGACAGACATCTGGTAAATATTCCATTTCTCCTTTCTCCACTTGACCGCTGATATTGACAGTAAAATTAACGTGCTTATGTCAACATGCCATCTTCTGAACACCTATAAAATCATCATCATCATCATCATCATCATCATCATCATCATCATCATCATCATCATCATCATCATCATCATCATCGTCAGCATCATCATCATCATCGTGAGCAACAGCAGCGTCGGATATAGTCTTTCTTCCCTGCTGTTCACAAATTAAGAGTAATTCTTGTTCCTGCCGCTGTTACAATTTATGTTAACCATCGTCAATTATCTGCTTCTCTTACTTTTCTTCAGAATGTTTTCAATAGGGTTTTGCCTCTGTAGATACAGGAATTGACATCCTGCTGCGCACTAGCAGACTAATTTACTCGCTTTTTGCACCCATACATGCCTCTAAGATCGCCTTGAAGTACACATGCGTCTTCATTAGCCGACAATGCAACAGACCACATGAACGATGTGTTATTGCAGGTTATTCGTGCGCAGTTAAATTTTATCAATTTTCTGACAATACAGTACGTCTGCACCTATATCACTCTAAGTTCTTATTGAACGGATATATCTCTAGCCGTTGAGGAGGCATGTAACGCATGATTCCTGTCAACTTCTTAGAGACCTCTTCATTTTTAAGCAGCACACGCACTCTTTTATATGTTCTGGCTTTATACATACATAGATGCATACATACATACATACATACATACATATATTTATAAATATGTATGTGTATGTATATATAATGTAGACATACATACATGCATACATACATGCATACATACATGCATACATACATACCTTTATCTACATACGCATATGTATATAAGAATGCATATTAACATATCTAAAATGAGAAAAAATTGAACAATGCACAAATCATATAACGGAAACAAAATACATGAACATCAGAGCATATAGAAAAAAAAAGAAAGAAAATTTCAACTGATTACCAACCAACAAAGCTAAATCAGACAGCCTTCCGAGAAAATATGAACAATAGGAAACAAAAGAATCTTAGGCATTAAAACTGAACTGCAGTTAATTTGCAGTCTGTAAAAAATACAGACGATAGTAAGTTACTTAAAAAATTCGAGCAATGATATATATTTGTCAGAGTATTCAAATGAAAAAAACAAAAATTAAATTAAACCAAATAGATTTTAAAATATGAGATATTTTGGTAGGAAGGAATATAAAACTAAATTACCAATAAATTAGGAGAAAATATCGAGTTAAAAACACTTTGATCCCTGCGGATAATCAGTTTTAACAAGGAAGTTCTCAATTTTTTTCACCAGTAGTTCTTATCATCCCAGAAGGAAACGCAAAAATAATAAAAACGTAAAATATTCTCCGTCAATAAACATGTGTAGGAATAGCTGTTATTATATTATAAAAAACATATTTTTTAGTTAACAACCTACGCTTATATACATTCAAAATGTATGTTGACACACATATAACCATATATATGGTTGGGCTTGAAAT
>NC_068982.1:145781950-145782818 GCF_001194135.2 Octopus bimaculoides
ATATATATATATATACTGTACTGAATTTGAATGTGCAGAGACTGGGGCGTGGGATTCTCACGGATGTATTCTGCAACTCCACAACAGCTATACTCTCTTTCTTCAGGGGAACTTCTCACAACATCTAATAATATCAGAGAGCTAGGAGTAATTGTTGATAACAATCTCAATTGGAGTGCCCACATCAACAATAAGGTCAATATAGCTCGTAGAATGAGCTCCTGGATCATGATAACCTTCTCGTCCACTTTTCACCTCCTTTGTACGGCCACACCTTGAATACTGACCCCCCTGGTGGTCTCCCCATACAAAACAAAACATCTCGAAAATTGAATCACTCCAGAGATCATTTACTAAGAGAATTAAGGGTATGGCTGATCTCGATTATTGGGAACGCCTTAAAGCATTGAACCTGTTCTCGCCAGCGCCGCCGTGATTGATACATCGTTTGGGCGATGTGGAAAATATACAATCAATATTGCCCAGAAGACCTCAACATTAGCTTTAAAATTCATCCTAGACTAGGACTACGGGCCATATGCCCCCTACCCAATTCAGGATCACAACTCATAAACACACTACAACACAATTTCTTTTCCTCAACAGGCCCTGCCCTATTTAACGTTGCCTCGAAACAGATAAAAGAGCCTATTATCTTTAAACGGAATCTGGAAAATTTTCTTCAAGGATTACCAGATAAGCCATCTATACTTGATGCAAAGAACTCCCTCCACGAATGGATCATGCTACCACAAAACATGACTTTAAAAGGATTTAGATAATCCTATCAGGTGGTGGTATTAAGTGAGGTATGGCCTGGACCAGTCGAAACGTAACTAAGTTTATCTATCTATCTATCTATCTATCT
>NC_068982.1:145782828-145783106 GCF_001194135.2 Octopus bimaculoides
CGACGTCGAGGGTTCCAGTTAATCCGATCAACGGAACAGCCTGCTCATGAAATCAACGTGCAAGTGGCTGAGCACGCCACAGACACGTGTACCCTTAGCGTAGTTCTCAAGGACATTGAGCGTGACACGGTGTGACAAGGCTGACCCTTTGAATTACAGGCACAACAGAAACAGGAAGTAAGAGAAACTTGTGGTGAAAGAGTACAGCAGGATTCACCACTATCCCCTCTGCCGGAGCCTCGTGGAGCTTTAGGTGTTTTCGGTCGATAAACACTCAC
>NC_068982.1:145783204-145784492 GCF_001194135.2 Octopus bimaculoides
ATATATATATATGTAAATTTAAGGAATGGAGTGAACGCATGTTATAACTGCATACTTTACTCTGACATATGTTTCGAAGAATTACAATTTATGCGATCCATATATATATGTGTATATATTAGGAATATCAATCACACACTACCTGTGTGACGGATATTAGGAAAAAACATATTGTGAATATGATTATCCTTAGTTGAGTTTGTAGATCAGTCGCAGGAGAACGACACAGTGTAAAGCCAACGTAAATAAGTAAATAGCAGCTATATAGGAAATTTACTAAAATGTGAGCTTTGAAATTTATATTTCAATTTTATTTAACTCAAGTTTTGTATCCGAAAAATATAAGATAGTGATGATTAAGAAAATTAATGGATTAATTAATTAGATTTCTATGAAGTATTCAAGTATTCTATTGCTTTTAAAACAGCTATGACATAGATATTTATAATGTGGTTGTTACAGTGATAGTTACATTAACTTTAAGACGGAGATATAACTATTCTAGTTTTCATTTTTCCCCCTTTTGTGAAAATTCCCAATGTGCAACAGAAATAACAAAACAGAAGAATTATGAGAAAAAGAGAAAGCATAAAAGGTGTTATGATGAATAGGAATTAGTTGACAGAGAAAAATATCATTAAATTAGAAGTGTATAGGATGAAATAATTGTATGACCTTAAGGATCTGGTGACAAGAGTCTTTTATATAAGATAACAAGATAACAAAGAATTGGAAAAGAGAAAAAGAAAAATTAACTAACAAACACAACAATGCCGATAGCTTACCTATATATAACAAAAACAGAGTCATAAAAAAATTGACATATCAATTAGTAACAACATGCTGAAAAGAAAATAGATAATTGAACTTAGTTTACGCAGTAGCACATAAAAACAGGTGAAATCACAGTTACGCAAGTCTGTAACACAAATAGACATATACAAAATGCGAACGCATATGTAAAAAAAGCATTCCAAAATTTTCAGCAAGGACGTGTAGCATGTGTGTATATATATATATATATATATATATATATATATGCATATATAAACAATGAGATAGAGAGAGAGAGAGAAAGAGAGAGGAGACAGAAAGAGAGAGAGAGAGTGAGATGCAAAATACGTATACATGTTTATATGTCACCATGTCACGTAGATATGCCTGTATGTATATAATGCATACACACACTCGTACACACACACACACACACATACACACATATATATGTGCATATATATAGATATGCACACACACACACACACACATATATATGTGTGTGTGCGTGTGT
>NC_068982.1:145784502-145784755 GCF_001194135.2 Octopus bimaculoides
ACACACACACACACACATATATGTGTGTGTGTGAGTATATATATATATATATATATATACATATACATATATCCATATATACATATATCCACATATAAAATCGATGTTGTTCTACATAAGAAGGTTAATGTATTCGCGACAGTTTATATATACATACATATAACCACATACACACACACACACACACACACACACACACACACACACGCACGCACGCACACAACTATATATAAACATATATAAACTTTCGCAA
>NC_068982.1:145784765-145792570 GCF_001194135.2 Octopus bimaculoides
ACGCACGCACACAACTATATATAAACATATATAAACTTTCGCAAATACATTAACTTGCTTACGTGGCAACAATATCGATTTTATATGGAGATGATTGTTAAAGTTCCATCTTTATGTACGTTACGACCTGTTATTCGATAGTTATTTGTGCCGCTCTTAGCAGTCTAGAGTTTGTGTTGTAATGTCTTGTATACATTCCTGTAAAAGTTGAAGTAATATGTTTATGCTAAATATCAATGAATCTACTACGCATTTACTCGTATTTTTGTCGTTTAAAATGCACAGTAAATTTCAGAGTACCGTAATACGAGCGGTATTCCAGACCATCTTTTAAATCATTAAAGCTATAACAATAAATAGGGAAAAAAATTGTAATAAGTTTCCAAATTTAGGTAAGTTTTATAACTGATTCTCTTGTCGGCAGTACATAGCTGATACTTTATTTGTCGGGGTTAGACAATTCAATTCAGCTGTGAGTTCACTAGTCATTTTGCAGGACTGTTGTTAGCAAAACCTGTTTGGCTTATGACGTATTTTCGACGGAAGCCCTGGATATGATACATTCACTCTCATGCACACATACATGTCCTAGACGCGTGCGGTAATATCTATCTATCTATCTATCTATCTATCTATCTATCTATCTATCTATCTATCTATCTATCTATTTATCTATCTATCTATCTAGCTAGCTAGCTAGCTAGTTAACTAGCTAGCTATTCCCCATTCTCTTTCTCTCTCTCTACACACACACACACATACATCATTATTATAGCTGCATAACATCACAAAACTATCAAATACACACACACACACACAAGTACTACTCATAGTTTCACGTTCCCGTTCTTCTGAGAGTTTTCATTGAGAATGGAATAAAACTGAGATTATATGCATAAATATACAATTTACATTGACAGATACACATTTGAAATTGGTTTCGCTTCATTGGTCCTTTCAACTAACGTTTTTTTCTAAGGAACGGTGACGTACATAAAAGGGTGAAAAATCCCATGCTGTAAAATCGAAGAAAACCTTAAATAAAAAGACAAACAACTTCAGTTAGAAGGAAAAATCATATATGCCGTTGTAAAATAAATTTTATTATAATAAATGTATGTTTATAATGATATTCAATTACAGAAATCTAACAGCATAGAGATATAAACATACAATATTCACATGCAAATAACATTCACTAACACATACACACACTAAAGATATACATGCATCTTTAATAATAAAGCATATTACTTTACCTCCGGTATTCGAGTACTACTTTTTCCCAACTTTTTTCGCATATGTATGCTTACTCTCTTATATGTATATATATATATATATATATATATGTATGTATGTATGTTTATATATATATATATATGCAGATAAATAAATAGATAGATTGATAGACAAATAGATATATTGAGAGATCCAGAGAGAGAGGATTAAGGAGATGGATTCTAAAATGTAATATATGAATCTGACTGACGTTAACACTTCTACTCTTCTAATACTCATAAAGGAAAACACATTCAAATACAAAAGAAAACATGGAAATATATTGAAAGATGCTGATTGCTTCAAACACGTGCCCACTCTATATACATACAAAAATAAAACGCACTCATAAGGGAAAGAGAGAGGGGGGAGATGTGTAGACAGTGAAAGTATTAGGTCATGTGTGGGGACATACACCGTTCAGTGCGTCGTTGCATCCACAATTTGTAGGTATTTGCTCGAGTCATCCCAGGAAACACCCTGAGTAGTGTTCCAGTCAGTTTCCATCTCAGCGAGATACTTTCCCCGTTGCAGTAACCATATGACTTATGCCGACCTTCAGCCCAGCAGGAGTCTCAGAGAAGAGATCACGTACAGAGGATATAACACGGAAAATCGCTGTATACGACCAAACAGACTGAATTTGATGCGCCTCAATAATACAATTAACAGGGTGCATCCCATTTTTTTGAGTATTGTGGTTGGTTGGATACGAAATTCGACAAATGGTAAGCCCTAATCTTACGAAACGTGTTCTGGTTCCTAGGGGTTCAGGCGTATCCTAAGGTCCCTGAACAGTGTCAAGATACGTGACTATACAAGTCAGGGTGGACTCAGAGACCTGAAGAACCACACCTTTGCCCTCCTGCTTATATATCAGAATCGGCAAATATCCATATCCAGTGAGTGCACAAATGTGCCACCTCACGCAGGTCTTTTGAAGACTTCTGACTCGAAGCTACTGGTATTATGGATTTCAATGCCGAGATAAGGGAAACATTCAACATTCGTACATGCAACAAAAACAAACGTGACTGAGTCCTCCAGAAAGCCAAGGAAAGTTTGGACTTTTGTCTTGACTCAGAAAACTCTAAAGCCAAGTGGTTCCGCTTCCTTACTAAGTGAAATGTGAGCACACTTTAAGCGATTCACAGATCCAGGGAGAATAGTCATTATCAGCAAAATCCAAACCAGTAATACAAGTTTCATCAATCGAGCCACTAGCCAGACATGCATCAAGTCCATGCAGGCATTGAACAGAGTGAGAGGCAAAGCATAAACTTAATGGTAACCAGACCTAATAGAGAAAACGTCAGATGTTGAGCCAGCAATCCAAACTCAGCTCACTGTTCCAGTGCAGAAGACCACCATCAGCCCAGTCAGTCCTGATGTGATACCTCGCAGTTTCAGCATCCTCCAGAGCACATCCCTGTCCACTAAATTAAAAGCTTTGTGGAGGTACCTATAAGCCCCGAGCGGTACCTCCCGAAACCTTCGTGAACTCTGACTGCTCCGGCTGTAGAGGGGTAAGCAGATGATTTTGTTCACTGTTCAGAATACCAATGGCAAAGACCTTACCGGGTACTGAATGGAGTTGAACAGTCCTACAATTGTTGCAGTTGTAGCTATCAACTTTACCTTCTATAGAGTTTTCCCTCTTCGTGGATGGGGGTTCTGACCAATTTACCCCAACTACTTCAAGCGACTTACCTTTTCGTCCGTAGATGTACTTCCCCGGAGGAGGGAATTTTTATGAGTCTTTTTGGATAGTCGTTAGTGGTGAAGGTTTGTAAACAGATCCTAGAACGAAATAAGCTCAATGTCTTTTAGCCGCCTTTTACAACACAGAGGAAATGTCTAGTCTATTCTTTAGATAGTTACTTATTAAGTTTCTGCATGCTGTCGTCCCTCTTTAAATTTCTCTGTTAAAGGTTTCATATTTCGTCGAGGAATATGTGGTCACCTTTTCATTTCCTCGGCTGTCTGCCGATCAGCACAGTTGCTTTAAACTACTTGCATAAAGTCTGAAAATCTCGGAACAAATCGAAATGTAATGCATCCAAATATTCAGGTCAATAATAAATTTTTCTTTTTTTTTGCTTTCTCTGCAATCTAACCACAAGCTTTTATATATGCATTTTTTTTTCTAAATGCATGGCATTCTTTCATTGTACACAAAATAATATTTCCTTCATGGCAATGCGTGCAGTTTGTTGAAAACCATAAACAATTGAAGTGGGTGTCGATTGGGATTCTCTTTATTTCAACATTTAGCGTTCTCATGTAAGTGATGCATTGCTTGTTGGTCAAAGATTCATGTGGTATAGAGTGAATTATTTTACATTCCGTTACCCAAATAATATGAATAATACGAAGAAAGGAATCGAAAAGCATTATTGAATACATAATCTGAAAACCGCAATCAAGTTTTCCTAAACTGTTGGTGCCAGCCAACCCTCCCGAATATTAAGATCCAATCAAGGGGCCTGACCAGCTATCACACAATAAAAATCCTTCTTGTATACCTATTAATGGATATATATATATATATATATATACATATACATATACATATACATATACATATACATACATTCATACATACATACATACATCCATACATACACACATATATTTCTTTCTTTATTTATTGTGTGATAGGTGATCAAGCGTTATCTGGATCTTAATCTTCGGAATGGTTGTCTATGTAGGTATTTTCTATCGTTCTGTCAAACCTAATTGCTGTCAATTGGTGGGAGGACTGTTGTCTAAACAATTTATTTCTCGTATTCCTTTCTTTAAAGAATACGATATATATTCAAGCCAGTCTAACTTCTACCGGGAATAGAAGCTACACTAGCTTGAAATATCTGTCAAACATCGTTTTCGCCTGTTGTTAGGAGTACAAGAACTTTTATTATTCCCTTGTTTAATTTCCTCTAGTATTTTATTGTTTACCCAAACTCATAGGCAATCTGTTGCTTAACATTCTGATAAATTTTCTAGCTTCTTTATGCAGCTTTACTTTGAATCAAATTTTCAGCTCATAGCACTAAATCTAAATTCACTGTCATTTCTGCTAAATTTTCACAAAGGCTAATGAAAATCTATTGTGTGATAATTTTTTTCTTTTCTACGCTTTGTTAATATTTTACCAGCCATCATAAAATTAAAAAGTGGCAGAAAGCTAAATGGAATTTAGTCGTCGAGTAGTACGGTGGTTTTGGTTAGAAGTTATTAAGTAATATAACATTTAAATTTTTACAGCAACAAAATGTCATGGTGCGAAAGCATCTGATGTCAAATAAGTTCAGTATGGAATCAACAACGCCAAAACGTTGGTAATAGTTATTTTATCAAATCCAGAAGTCGATAGATGAACTAAATTTCTGCATGGTTGAAAATTAGAGCGGTATTGCAAACAAAAGTAATAAATGTCTATTTGTCTAGGAAATCCGCAAGAAATTTTGTATGATTACCATTTCCTAGAGCTCCAGATCTCCAAAGACATTACTTAAACTTAATTGCTTCCAATTTTCATGCAAACAGATCTCAGCTCTGAGCAGAGTCATTAATGCTAGCTATTCTTTCGAAGTCATTTTGCACTTTAATTTTTAATCTAAATTAGTTATCTTAAGTAGGTTTTTGTATATTTTTATTCTAGTACACCACATTTTTCAGTTAGTAATTACAATCTCTTTAAATATCGTCATAGAAAAGTTCATTTAAACTATATCCAAATTACAAATACACTAGAGAAAGTAAAGGAAGGCACGATACATGTTTATTCCTTTTCCTTTTGTTCTTGAATGAAAAAAGCTAGTCGCTTTTAGAATTCACTTCTTCTTAAGTTAATGTTTTAAATTACTACGTTCGTTCTGTGTCTATTTAATGCTGGCTGTTTAGCTCCTATAACAAAATGGATTCAGTAATTCGGAAGGTCGGCGCACTTTATGCTAAACACCTGCTTCGAAATATGATATTGCAAGTTCAAGTAAATTATCAGAAACATTGCAATACGATAAAGAAAAAAAAAGCAAGAGCTGTAAAAAGAAACCCTGTGAATTTTGGTAATAGTAACACCATAGATGCCATCTACGTTGAAAATGTTGCTTACCATAGCGAAAAATTACTTTTTCGAAGGTTTCCCCGAGAAATGTAATATCTAATGTTTAGGTGTTAACTGTATCGACACGGGTAATGCTGTGATGCAGCAAATCAGTGAAGTGTAAAACTGAAACAACACGATTAATAATGATAGCAACATGGTCACCACCATCACTACTCCTATCACCAGCAGGAGCATGAGCAACAACAACTGTAACTACAACATCGTAGCAATAATAAAAGCAGAATGAAAATACAATGAGATGTGGAAATAATAACCATGTTAACGTCGACAAAACCATCTAAAAGTCACAAAATATCCATGGAACTGGATAGAAGTCCCACCGGTAAAACCAACCACGCCATGAACACAAAAAAAAACCAACAACAGAAACAAAAATAGTGCTAGCACTAAAACCAACACCAAAAAAGAAGAAAAATAGTGTAATAGAATATTGAGAAGTTTAAGATACTGGTATTGAAAAAATAAAGAACACAAAGGTTGAGAATGTCAGAGAATGGGTAAGAGAAACATATGACATTTGCAGTGCTAACACAAAACAAGGGAATAAAAAGAGTCAGGAGCAACAATGACAGCAACAACAAGAATAGAAAGTAATCCGCAACAACAGCAACAGAAATAAGAAGATTGGTGAAAAGAACGGTAACCCTAACGGGTATGGTTCTTCTGCGAAATCTATCTGCAGGTAGAATGAACACTGGCTTTACTTTAAAATGAACGTTTAAGGAAGTGAAACCCTTGAGGTGAAGGGATAACAGAGCTTGCAAAAGTGTTCGGAATTGTCTACTGAGAAACAGAGTGATCCACAATTCCAGCAATACCCTTATTGGGTTTTACATTTTTTGCCCAGGAATAAAAATGTCTTAGTTTATATAGTATCTCGGAAAAAATACGCCTCAGTATAAACTTTGTTCTGAAGTTAAAGCACGACAGCGAAAATTACTCCCCCTATCGATATCATAGTGGTTAATTCGTATCTATATGTCATTGACCTATCATTATGAAGATTGGATCTTGCAACTAAAATTGAAACACTGCCGAGCAGAAATATGTGCAAGTATATAAGAAGGCAGGAAGACTTTTCGATGAGCGCGAGTTGCAGTTAAACCCCAGTATCACGTTTCTGACTTTGACTGACGACACGGAGAGGTACTATTCGTTTGTAAAGAGACGCTAATATTCTTTTCGACAGAATATGGCTAAACATGTCACGAATGGTTACGAAGTGTAAAGGTGGGCTTTGAGGACAACGTGTCTGTCAAAGGCAAAGCTCGGCATCACCTGTATATCTTGAGTGCAAAAGTACGTTAGATGAGTTTTTTAGGGTGTATGTAAATGGAAAACGGCCGCGTTAAGATACTCCCTAGAAACTACATTTCTTAGATATCAACTAAATAGATATGTACCATAAGTGACTGTGAACCTGGAACCTATTATATAAACTGAAGAATAATGACGCTAAGGTTCGATTGGAACGAAGTGGAGACCATCGGTGATTTTAGGCCGAAACACTTCTAAAGATAGATCTGAACATATTAGCGGAAACTAGATTAATAAATGATAAAATACAAATCAAACACCAGTAGTGATACAGATCCCATGTGATAAAATATAAAATTAACTTGTACTAAATATTTAAACAAATTCTAAACCCGAGTTTGATGAATTTGTCAATTACAGCATTATTCTGGTGATCCTTGGTGCCTCATACAAAAACGCTCCAAATAAGCGTCACAATCATTCCTTTATTCAACATGTTATTGTTGCATACTAAACAGCGAAATATGAAAATCAATAAAAAGAATGGATGAACACTAACAGGGCAGTGTTTTCAATATAATATCTTCACATGTTGTATTTACTTTTGTATAGCTTTTGATATTCATTGACAGATATATAAATAAGAATGAAAATACACATTACACAATACTTGTGATGACACATGTGTTCACACGTTAGAATAAATTTTACGTGGTGAAATAATACCGACATACGTGTGTTAATATAAAATGCTATCTATGTTTACACTGAATTGAAAGCTAGTTCCCAACCATAAATCCGCATTTATGCATATGTTATTCATGCTTAAATATACAAATACACATATATGAATTAGGAATTAATATCAACGGTAAATATTGGAATACCTACCAGACTAAATGCAATTGCTGCAACGAATGCAAATTTTCTTATTCATAAGCTGTGTTTTCGATAGTTACAGGAGTTATGATAGGTGATGGGTTTTTATACTTTCTCAACAATACCTCAGCCGATGGATACACCCCACCACACACACACTCCTACACATACACCATATAAATATATATTTCTATACTTACGCACACACATATATATATGTGTGTGTGTATGTGTGTGCGTGTGCATATAATATATATAT
>NC_068982.1:145792777-145794381 GCF_001194135.2 Octopus bimaculoides
TATATATATATATATATATATATATATATATATTACACACACATTTAAATGTCACCGTGTGAACACATACATATATCTAATAACACACTTGCATAAAAAGTCTGATATTTAGAGTTAAATAGATGGATGCATACAGAGCGAACGCATTATGTGTAGTTCCATTGTATATAAATTGCGTTGCCTTGAAAAAATAGCAATGCATCAAATATGAATGTGCATACGTATTGCCACTTGTATACAGGCTATGCGTATACTCCAATTTGACCTGCGACGCTATACAAAATTATATGTTTATAAGAATTTTACCAGATTCCACAGAGATAGGACTATGCTCTGTGCAATCTCATGCTCGTTTTGTTTGAGAAAATTAATATTTCGCGAGGTTTCAATATTTGAAAACAAAGAAACCTAAAACTATAGAAAATATAAATATAATAACTTCGACAGAATACAAAACAGATTATTTCCTCTGTGGAACATATTTCACTTCTTTCGAATTCTTTATTTCACCTATCACATCAATAAAATGTGAAGAATAAATAATACTACGCATGCCCTGAAATAATTTTCATATCTATGAACGTATAGATACTTGCTTAGTTCTTATATATTGGAGTATATAAGTAATCATACTCGTGCGCTTACACAGTCGTATATTCCGCGGAGGTTAAATAGTAATTCAATGTTGTTTCTTTGTAAGAATGCAGGGAATATAAAGTTAGCGCACATACATAATGTATGCATCAATTCATACAATTTATCCATCTGCCTATTTGTTTGACTGTTATGCTGTCTATCATTATGCCTTTCTATATAATTACACACACACACACACACACACACACACACACACACACACACACACACACACACACACACACACACACACACACACACACACACACACATTTAGGAATTTGTGTTGCAAGATTCCTGATGTGAAATAGTGAAACAGATATTGTTATATTTCCAGATGGGCTTATTCCCCTGTTTTTTTTTGTTCTGTTTTGTATTTCTTTTGCCAAACACAAACACAATGCGATACAAGAACTGTACCAAATTTTCAGGTTCTGAGAAAGCAGCAGCAACAATGTGGGGAAAGGGTGGGGCTCATGGGGAAAATCATACTGCTAGTAAGAACATTGACACCCAAACAAGCATGCATACACACATACACACGCATGCACACACACACACACATATATGGACACACATACACAAACACGGACGCGAATGCATGCGCACATAAAGATACACATCATAGAAGAGCAAAGTGAAATAAGTGGAGGAAGGGCACATACGAAGAGGGAAAGTGCCGATGAAGAGTCACGGATGTGTGACGAAAGATTACCGGACATTGGAACAACACTAAACTAGCGAAGAACAAATATATAGTGCATGTTTTTATTTGGCAAAAAAAGAAGGTATAAAATGACTATAGGCGCAGGTGTGGCTGTGTGGCAAGGAGCTTGCTTACGAACCACATGGTTCCGGGTCCAGTCAACTGCGTGGCACCTTGGGCAAGTGTCTTCTGCTATAGCCGCGGGCCGACCAAAGCCATGTGAGTGGATTTGGTAGACGGAAACTTAAAGAAGCCTGTCGTA
>NC_068982.1:145794391-145796739 GCF_001194135.2 Octopus bimaculoides
AAACATATTATATTATACTATATTCTATTCTCTTCTTCTGTATTCTATTCTATGATTTATATATATATATATATATAAAATTAAATAAAATTGAAAGATCAATCTGTCTATGCATCTGTCTATCTATCTATCTATCTATCTATCTATCTATCTATCTATCTATCTATCTATCTGTGTATATAGATATATATATATATGCACATACACACGCGCACACACAAATGTGTATGTGTGTGTATGTATATATATTCATTTTATGTATAAAACTTACTGTTAATAAGGTCGTGGTGTGTGCGTTCCGTTACTTAAATGAAAAAATGCACTCTGAATAATGACAGGTATACGTATACTGAGTGTTCAGCTGCACGGGAAACAGACACAAAATGTCTCTAATTCTTCATCAGTTATCAACCAAATGGTAATACTCAGTTTCATACCATTAATGATAAGACTGCGAACGTCCCATGCTGGTGATACTCGTGAAAGCTGCGGAGAATGTTTCTTGCTATTTGCTCTTTTCTATAATCCTTTAGGATGTCTTCAGAGCGTTAACCACCATTCCTGTCTTTTTCGCCCTAAGGCTGGATTTTGCACGTTTCTTATTCATTTCGTCATTGTCCATCTCCGTAAATTACATTGTTTTTTACTTTCCTCTGTCCACTCTGTGTTTGTTATAGGCCCTCATTCTCTGCGGCTGTCTTGGACACAACCATAATCGGAATTTCTCAGTCCCATCATTAATGGTGCGAAGTTGATTATTACCATTTGGTCGATGACTGATGAAGAATTAGGGACCTTCTGTGTCTGTCTCCTCTCCGAAATATATACTTTTCAAAGCAACACAGTTACTGATCTCATAAATAGAAATATTTCTACATCTCTAAACGAGAAACTTTAATTAACAGTACTCTAGAGTAACAATTATTTTCCAACATAATGTGGCAGTCATGATTAGGACGAATGTTACTCATTTATCCTCAGGAAGCATCGTCTCCAGCTTGATATCGACGCACTATCTGCGTTTTTATCAGTGACTGTGTGTCAATTTGAAAATTATACATTTCGAACAAGAGTCTAGTGTCGCAATCTCTAGCCAAGCAGTTATTCTTTGCTGATGAAGAGTAATAATTCAGAAACTATTGGTACACAGATATTGCTTTCAGCAGAGTGGAGACACTGAGCTCCCATTTTCGAAAACATAAGGACGCAGTTAGTGTGTCGATAGGCGGCCGAAGATGTTTTCTGGGGCTAAATAACAGTAACATTCGTCCTGCCACATTATATTGGCAAATAATCTTTACTCTAGATTACTGTTACTGAATGTTCTCGTTCAGAGCTTTAAAAATAATGATCTGTGTATATACACATAAATGTCAACGGATCAAAATGAGGGCTCAACACTAAATTGCCGGTTAGAATTTTTTTATTTGTCTATTAAGGCTACCATTGGTTTCATGTTAATAAAAATAATAAAAAGTTATCTGAATGCCTTAGCAATTTTTATATAATATGTGCATGTTCGTACGAACAACGTGTGCGTCCGTTTACGAGTGTATGCGTTTGTTCTTTATTTATTCTCAACACCGACAAATGCAGGTTACGAAATAGGCATATCCATTTCAACTATCGCTAGAGTGAGTGTGATAGAGTGTATTTGTCATTCAATGGCTTTTACAGAGAGGGAAGTAGCAGTTAGTTCTTCCTTGAGGAATTCCCAAGTAGCATAGAAGCATTTTGGAATAATATTTGTTTTTTTTTTCTGTGCATTGAGTATAACATGATAGCCTCACTACATTACATTTATCTGAGGTATTGTTATACAAGGTATCGTTTATGCAATATCTATTTATTACGCGTGTATGTGCGCGAATATGTGTTTATATGTGTGAGTATACTTACATTTAAATGTATATGTATATACAGGCATGTATGTGTGGATATATACATATACATACCTACATACATATATATATCTATATAATGTAGATGATTACATCTAATAGAATATTTTACTTCTCGTTTCACCTTCGGTGAAAGGTAGCCTTGGCTAGATGTAAATGATGATATTAGAAAGCGTTCAACAATCATCTCTTGTGCTTGTTGCCCATTCTGTGTTTGGTGTACCTCTTCGGGAATTGATATGATGACCTGCTGGAATAAGTGCACTGTCCCTGTGGCTGTGTGGTAAGTAGCTTGCTTACGAACCACATGGTTCCTGGTTCAATCCCACTGCGTGGCACCTTGGGCAAGTGTTTTCTACTATAGCCTCGGGACGACCAAAGCCTTGTGTGTGGATTTGGTAGACAGAAACTGAAAGAAGCCCGTCGTATATATGTATATATATATAT
>NC_068982.1:145797570-145799602 GCF_001194135.2 Octopus bimaculoides
CGCACACACACACACACACACACACACACACACATACATATATGCATTCATCCTTGCATCTATCTATCTATCTATCTATCTATCTATCTATCTATCTATCATAAATATATATATTTATACACACACATACAAGCACACATAGGCACATATACATATACATACACACCTACCTATATGTAGGTAAATATATAAGCGCGCGGACACACACACTCACACATATTTGAATATACATACACAGCTACGTATACATAATTAAATATATAAGCACGCACAAACATACACACATACACACACACACACACACACACACACACACACACAACTATATATCTTTAGTAGTATGTAAGTATTTAGACTATTTACCATTACTTCTGACACATTTATCGCAAAATCTGTGAAGGTACCAATCGTTTTTCGTACTATAGATATGAACAGACGTAAAAACAAATAGACAAAGCACATGCACACTCTTAGAACGCGCGCACACACACACACACACACACACACACGCACACACTATACCTATTCTAACACAAACTTAGATGCATATAATTTAATAAGAAATATGTATATAAACGATATACTTCTTTTGAGATGCAACAAATATTATTTTCTCATAATATGACTGATCTCAAACCCAAGAGTACTGCCAGACTGACAGCAAACAATGTATCATGGAAAATATTTTTTAGCAATACAGACCAATTTTTGCTTTTCGCTTTCCATTGAACCAGTTAATAAAATATTGTTTCGACGGTATATTTCATTCTCTGTCAGCCAACACTGAGAATTCATTCTAAAATATACATGAGAGCCTTTTCATACGTCTATAATGTAATAGTAATGGTGTTTTTGCTTTCATATGTGACGTTTTCTTTAATATGAAACATGATGATTCTACTGCTACCTATGTCAGAACAATTTCTACATTTGACAGACGATGTGAGGTTTCATTGTGTTACTTACTAATGTTTGATTTGAAATATATTAAAAAGAATATATCAGATCTGTGATTTCCGACTTGGACCTAGCGGAGACTAATATATTTTTATAATTACGCTATATAATGAATGAACTTACTATTTAATTATAGTTTATAAACATATAGGTAATTGTTTGTTTGAATAATCGTTGATTACAGTGGAAAATGCAATATTAATTATTAACTAGTGCAGCCAGGTATCACTTATCAATCAGTCGTGTTATGAACAAAGTAAAAAAGGTACTTCTAAAATATTTCCAAGAAATAGTTTTTTTATGTGCGGAGTTTTCTTGTGAACAGCTGACTATGAACAAACAATCAGCCAATGAATAAATTGATCATTGACTGCTTCACTAATTCAGTCATCTAATGTTTAATGGTTATGAGTGAGCTGTGACTTATCTGGTATGCTTTAAAATTATCATCATATAAGTTATTGTAATTTTGAAAAAGTTTCAAATATATATCTTTGTAACTTATTTTACCTCACCATTCATATACATATATACACAACAATATGCAGCGTCCCATACAATACCTCAGAGGCATAAGACGAATTCTTCTAAAAGGTGTTCGCGTCTTTGATTTGAACTCTGCTTTTACAATTACAATGAACAATTGTTACACTGAAAAGAAAAGAACGTTTAATTAAAAAATGGAAACTCTTTATCCTGAAGCGAAGAAAGCCATTTGAACGAAAGTGAAATAGTTGTGAGTGAAAGTGATGAAATGTTGAATATAGGTAGAAGTTTATTACCAACTGTTATCAAATGCCTACACTACCGTGTGGAGAAGCTATGATTTCCAAGCAAGGGAATAGAATAGGTGATTCAAACCTTACACACACAAATAAAGATATGCAAGACTTTCTTTAACATCAGTATGTAAAACTAATTGTTGCTGTTCCGCCGCAATCTTTAATGATGTAGCTTTTGTTTCTATCCCTCATTTTAGAAAGAATAATAATAAATAAAATAACTTATACACATAAACGTGTATAGAAGCCTCCAACACACGCCCTGCAATATATATATATGTGTGTGCGTGTGT
>NC_068982.1:145799612-145803511 GCF_001194135.2 Octopus bimaculoides
TGTGTGTGTGCGTGCGTGTGTGTGTGTGTGTGTGTGTGTTTGTGTGTGTATGTGTGCGTGTGTGTGTTTATGTATATGATCAGATCTGCAAAGGTTGTTTTATGTGTGTATTCTCATGCATATATTTGCATATCTACCTGCGGATATATATCTAAACGATAAACAGGTAAGCTTTACAATTTTTTTTACAGGTTCAGCGATGGCTTGGACATGTAGTCTGCGAATTAGCTTTCTCCTTTCTAGTTTTGGAAAGCCTAATATCTCAAGATTGGTATTTAGGTACAGCGTTACATATCCCTTTGCTCCGATATTTACAGTTATAAACTTGAACTTGTAATCTGGACAGAGTAGCTGTAGATTTGTCAATAGTTCAGCGTAGACATTTTCTTTTTCACTGATCCTTAACCATTGTTAACATCTGCTGACCAACTGATTTCCGCAACTGTACAAAATTTCTCTTCTCTATAACAAATCACTATGTGAGGTGTATTATGTTTACGTGCTATGTATGTATGTATGCATGCAGGCATGCATGTATTTCTGTATGTATGTATGTATGTATGTATTTTATTTGTCATTATACTGGGGCACCATGAATTTTTGTTGAATGAATTGACGCCTGCACTTCTTCTTTAATCTTGATTCTTATTTCATCAGTCTCTTTTTCCAAACCACTACATTATGAGCATGCAAACACACCAATGCCGGTTAACAAACAGTGGCTGTATATATCATTTTTTTCCCCCAGCTTAAGGCTGTTTTTATTTTTATTTTATTTATTCTTTTTTTTTATCCAGCTTAATGCTGTTTTTTGCGCGGGGACATAGAAATAATCGGACTGAATACCCGATCGCGCGGTTAAACCATTGGGAGTGAAGGACCCCTAGCCCTTGTTAGGGCATCCTTCTAGGAGAAGGCAACTCAGGCAACTGGGATAACTCCGACATAAAACCTGCGGCTCAGTGGTTACCGATGATGTTGAATTGTTCTTCTTTTCGGGTTATGGCTACTGTTGCTTAGTGAGTGAGATTGACTCAGTGCACAGCCTTTCCTCACTTGAAAAAAAAAATCTTCTTGCACAGGCACTGTAAGATAACAACATGTTAAGCTTCGTGCAATGGCCATACTCGATAACGAGGGGGCAGCCATCATCATGTCTGTATGTATGTATGTATGTATGTATGTATGTATGTATATTCCTATTTATTTCTAGTTATTCATTAATCTACACATGATTTTAAACATGGGAAAATCACACTAAGACTTTGAAGCTGAAATCAGCCAAACCAATCCAGGTCTTGTGAATATGACATTTTCCCTCTACTACCAAGCAAATTTTCTTTTCTATATAAAAGATTCAAAGTAACATGTGACTCGTTGTTCTCCTTGCTCCTTTCCATCCTTCTCATTCATATTTATATATGTCAAAAACACCTTAAGAATACGTATACGAATATATTTCCTGTTGAACGAAAACATTTATTCGGTGATAACATATCTATATTTTTACTTTCGATGTGTATAAACACAGAATATATTTATTTCCTACAGATGTAAATAGTTAAACTTGTTTTAATTGCACAAAAATAATATATGTATACAAAAGTTTTGACACATTTTCAATCTCTTCTCGGTAATTTTCCTGAACGTGAGTGCGTGTGCTTGCGATTGTGAATGTACAGAGAGGGAGGGAGACATACGCATATATACACGCACTAGTGGACATAAACACAAACACACATATCAATGACTTAACTGCACTTACAAACACACATATATACATAATCTAAGAAACGTATAACTAAGTGAATTTAATTAAAAATACATTTTGTAATTTGAAAACAAAAAAATGAGCAATTAATGAAATTTAATAAATTATAATAATATTTATTTTCAATCTGTTATAAGTCAATCGGAAATAATCATTCGATCTTTTTCTCAAGGAGGTGGTATTTATTCATTCATCCAACAATAATTTTGATAATAATAATAGTTATAAAACGAAGTTACTTTGAATTCCGATAAACTTTTGACATCAATCTCATAAATAAATCAGAGATAAAATATTTTTAATTAATCTGTTATTTTATCTTCGTGAAGTCAACAGGTTCATGCACACTGCTACTGCACAAACCGGTGTATCATCGTATTCTAGTCTGAATGATGTATTTTATTTTTGGAAGGTGAAATATGTTTACACGTCTCAACAATATTTTTTTATTAAAGATTTTCACACGTGCTTTTTCTAGTTTATGTTATGTAAATTTGTTCGTGGTGTCTGTTTGGAATCAGAACTGTGTCATATTAATAGCGGAAACAGTAAATTCTTAGTTATGCCAGATGCTGGTGTTACAGTGATGGATATCGATAATGTAGTGGTACGTATTGTGTTAATTCTTGGAGTGTCGATTGCTTAAAGGATATCTTCTACTATAGTGTTTCGTGTTGACACCAGAGAACATATATTTTACTTTGGGTTGTCTCTATTCTATAGGATGTAATTGTGTTTAGAGTTCACTATTTCAATTTTGTTATCCAAACTGTCATTGGTATGTAGAAAATTTGGGAAGTGATATACGTCAGGAAAATTCAGGAAGGACTTGTATCAAAGTTTGGCATTGAAAGTTACACAAACACCAGAAAGGTGCTACACTGTTTAGAGCCAAAGATCTCAATATCGTCATCGCGATACAGCATCGGTTTCAAGAGCCCCGAACACTTCAATATCCTCCCAAAGAGCCTCAGAGGTCTATATTGAGGGAGGGGGTTGTAGGTGGCTTCAAAACAAAACTGGATCTTCTCCTGTCAAGAGTTCTGTTTCAACATAACTCGCGACAGGGAACGCAAATGAAGGTAGAAGGTAGCAAAATGAAATTCCTTCATTCACCGAATGTCACATATCACAGGAGGATTGAAGTTATCAAATTTAAATAAAGCTAAGAGCGGTGTCCTAACATGACCTCAGCTCTCGAGCTGTAACAAGTGAAAGAATCAAAGAATAGTAGCAACGTGCTTATCTTTCACGTTACGGAGTGTCTGTAACATTGTAAACCCGTGTAGATAAATTTTACTTCTTGACTGACGCGTTGTGCTTCGTTTCTATCTGATTTCAATTGTCGGATCTTTGTTCTTTGATTGTTTCTTCAAGTTTCATTTCGAGCGGCGTTGCAATTGAGATGTCGATCAGGATACATGCATTTCCGTCCTAATCCTTGATATTCGTATCCAGTAGCGTTGCCTTGCACAATTTCAGCAGCCATGTACCAGCTGATTGTATGCTAAGTCAATTCTATATGTTATGTTTTGTTCATTCTCATACGTTCGCCCCTCTGTTTTCTCATCATTGTGTCGCTTTTATACATTAGAAATGCATGCCAACATGGTCTTATCTGATTAATATACTCTTAGCCGATACAACAGGTTATGCTAAAATGATATGATTAACTATCGTCATAGTGATGGTTGAATAATCGGACATGATGTTAATATACTTTTACATTCTTTCATTTGGTGTTCATAGGTTTTTATACATCTAAAAATCTTTTACTTCTTTTAACGCAGATATTTTTAGCCCCCAAATTATTTAATATGGAATGCTTTGTTACAATATTGTTATTTAGTACATTTTTGGATTACGCGTTATTTTAACTTTTTCTTAAACTTTTCTGTTGTTTCATCTTTATATGCGCAGGCCTGCCTGAGTGATATGAAGTTCCTTCCCAAATACATGATTCTAAGTTCGGTCCCGCTGCATAACACCATAGGCAAGTGTTTTCTACTAAGGCCTTGGGCCAATCAAAGCCTTGTTAGTGGTTATGGTAGACGGAAACTAAAAAAAACAGCCCGTCGTATATATGATTATAAATATATATATATATATATATATATATATATATATA
>NC_068982.1:145803658-145810912 GCF_001194135.2 Octopus bimaculoides
TGCGTGTGTGTGTGTGTGTGTGTGTGTTAAATAAAATAAAACAACAAAGCCAAGGCTGTGTGGAATTTTCAGGATATTTATAAAGACAAAGTTAGTCTTACAGCTGTTTCTGGGATATTAGGGATATCCTTTCATGAGAGATGATGTGAGATTGTTAAATAGAGAGAAATATTAGAGTTCAATAAGAGCGATTATTTTAAAAAAGGAAGCAAATAAGGAGTATATAGGGAAATCCGAGAATGAATGTAAAAATTAAAAATACAAATGTATAACATGTTACAGTTGTAGTTCCATTATCCAAGAAAAGTGGTATGTAGAAGTGGCATAAATGCTTCCTGTCCGTGGTATGTAAATTCCAATAGCAGTTGATATTTTGTCATCACAAATGGAAGTTGCGGGGACGTAGATTCCTTGTGCTGTTCATTCAAAGGGGTCTTGTGGTGTGAATGAGAATTTCAGAATGTAGTGGTAGTATTAAGTGGAAAGAGAGGGGAGAAGAGATGTGTGTTAAAATTATGAGAGAGGTCAAAGGAAAAGGTGAGAAAAGAAAAGATGAAAGAAAGAGGAAGAGAAAATGAAAACAAGAAGCGAAAGCGAAAACAGTGTAAGAGAGTGGAAATGTTAGTTAGTGGTCAAGATATTATTAGGGGGATGGGAGAGAAGTAGGGGAGGGGTAGGAAAAGATAAGAATGTAAGTAATGAATATGTGTGAGGTGTGTGAGGTGGGGTGGTGTGTTAGAATGGCATTAAGGGATGAGTACAGAAAAAAAGGTATCAGAGAAGGATTTTCTAAATTAAGTTGTAAGGGAAGAATACGAAGAATGGTCAAG
The DNA here is from genome assembly GCF_001194135.2 of Octopus bimaculoides. Taxonomy (NCBI): domain Eukaryota; kingdom Metazoa; phylum Mollusca; class Cephalopoda; order Octopoda; family Octopodidae; genus Octopus; species Octopus bimaculoides. The sequence continues at coordinate 145,804,489 of NC_068982.1, forward strand.
TATCTATAAATAGACTTATGTGTTTATTTTACTGGTTAATGTGATAATGTGGGTAGAGAAATAAGAAGTGTATATCGATATACGCATGCGCACATGTACATATATGTGTGTATATATGGATCATTATATAGGCCTACGTACTTGTCTATTTAAACCCGTGCGCACGCATGCATATATATATATATATATATATATATATATACACACATATAGAGCGAGAGAGAGAGAGAGAGAGAGAGAGAGCAAATTTCCAGAGAAACACTAGACCCGAATACTCGGCTATCAACACTGTCGGATTAATTCAGGTGTAGAAAATCCACGTTTCACGACGATTATACTTTTATATGGTTTAGATAAGTGTAAATAATCCACAGAAAAGAAGACAATTATTTACTCATCACCAAATCATATGACGGTATAATAGTCATGAAATTTGGATTTTCTACACCTGAATTATCCCAGCTTTTGTCTAGATCCCGACAGTGTTGATAGCCCAGTATTGGGGTCAAGTGCTTCTCTGGAAATTCCCCAAATTCACACCGAATCTGACCATAGCCATTTGCTCTATACCGAATATACACTTCGTTTATTTCGAACTTATCTGATTGAGCACTGAAAGGGTCTTTCCAAAATGATGAAGAAAATTCATATTGATGCGTCTCTGAAAGGTGTATATAAGTGTGTGTATGGGGGGGATATGTATGTATATGTGTGTGTTTGTGCCTGTGTTTGTTCCCTTCCTCCCACTAACGCTTGGCACTCGGATTTGGTGTGTTTGTGTCCTATTAACATAGCGGTTCGACAACAAGAGACAACAGATTAAGTACCACGCTTATAAAATAACTCAAATCATTCGGCTAAAATGCTGTCCCAGCATGGCTGCAGTCTAATGACTGAAACATTTAGATCATAGAAAATAAAATGATCTAATTATATATTATCGATAGAGATTTTTTTTCTTTTTCGTCAGAAATAAATATATTCAGCTATGTCGCCCACACACTCATTCCTGTAGATTAAAGACCTACTGAAAATTCACTATATATATGATATCACACTTTACGTTTCACAAAACATTGGGACACATACCTTGCATTCCATAAGTACTGCTTTTGTGAAAAATAAACTAAAACTACTACCAAATAGTCAATAACTCAAATATGTAATCATAGCCAATGTTAATTAAATTAGATTCTACTACAAGCTTAGAGAGGTTGCAAATGCTAGCTTTCGCAACCAGAAATAAGCTCTTAGTTACGAATCACAGTATTGATCTATAATGCAATACTGAGACAAGTGCAATTTTGTCCCTCTTACAATTATTAGCCGGAGCAGTCACACAAAACATCTTGAGAGTTCATATGGCCAAAAGTTGAAACGAAAGTATGATGGAAATTTGGATGATAAGCGGGAAAGAAACGGTTGAAGATAGTAGAAACACTAGATAGCAGGAAAAAAAGAAACGGACAGAGGATTATATATATATATATATATATATATATATATATATATATATATATATATATATATGCATGTATGGAGAGAAACAAGTAAAATGTAGAAAAATGAAGTTTCTTACAGATGGTCTATGGAACAACGAAGCAGGTTAGGAAGTAGAACTATAAATATTCAAAGAACATTCACAGCAATTCACATACTGTCATATAACTGTCGAAAAATAGCTCAGAAATTCCATTTGTGAAATTACAATATACACTGCATATAAGTAAAAGAAACTTTCGTTACAGGTACTTATATTGATTTATGGTATTTCTAAATGAGCCCATACGTAGAACATAATAGATAGAATGGAAATGTGGAAAAAAATCCCCTGAAGAGCCTACGTTATATTACTTGCAGCTACCAAAGTATGTTTTTGCGTATTCAACTACTGACCGCGTTATCTAAAACTTTGCACTACATTCACCTTGTTGTCAGCAGTTTTGCTTCAATAGAGCAGTAGTATTTCTTAACTTGAAAGCCTTCAAGATCATTAATGCAGTTTGCATTACGTTAAAGTTATTTTCTTTTAACTAACCCTAAAAATAGAAAGATAAAAACAACTATCACTTGCCAGCTTACTTTATCATAAAAATACATCTACTAATAAGAGTTTTCACAAAATGAACTGATATTGTCAGAATTGCACTTGGGTTCAAACTTTCGGATGTGTTAATGTGATTTCCTAAGATTGACTTTTTGAGAGCTTTAGTATCTGATTTGCAATTACTTCTCATTGAAAATTTCATACTATTTCTGAACCAATTTTAAAATATTGGTTTCAAATTTTGGCCCAAGATCATCGATTTTAGAGGTGGGGTAAGTCGATTACACTGATCCCAGTTTTCAAGTAGGTACTTACTTTATCGACCAGAAATGGATGAAAGCTAAATTTGACTGCGGTGGAATTTGAATTCTGATCGTAAAGATGGACGAAATGCCGCAATAACATTTTGCTTGGCCTATCAACTATTCAGCCAACTCGACGCCTTAACTAATTTGAAAATACTAATGTACAAATTTTGAAATTGCTTCTTTATTTTTCATGAGACCAAATTATCAATATATGACGATTGATGTGCGATAGCTATGACGAAGAAAGTCTATAGTGATGTACGCGACCAATTTAACACTTTTCCAAGAGGCTTACTATTAGCCAAAGTTTAATGTAATGTCTTAATCTCTGCCAATACTGACACAAGTATTAATGTAAACTTCTTAAATATATACGGTTGAAGTGTTTTTAAATCCTATCAAATTGCTGCTCATTTATTTATATGCCGTGATATGAACAATCATCAGCTCTATAGACTCATATTTTCATCAGGTATATTTTGAAACATTCCAATTCATCAAAATACAGAAAGAAATAAAACTGACCGATTAAAGTTAAAGTTTGAATTGTATGGACATACATGTGTGTAGCTGGCCCTATATGTGTACATTGTCATCCACTTATCATTTTTGCCACCAGTCCCTCGTACATCAATGACTTTGTCAAGTACTATTACTTGACATCTGATTAATTTACGGGTTGATAGTGGGATCACATTTTCTAATCTATGTCGCAGCAGGGAAAGAAATATACACATTACTGAGGCGTCAGGAAATGAATAATACCCTTGGTTGGTGTCAGGGCGCTCATTTAAGCCACTGGAAATGAATAAGACTTAGCTTTTGTCACAGCACTTCTCGAGGAGGAAGATACTCCGATGTAAAATGTGCCGTTTCTCCTGATTGCTGGTTATTTCGATTCGATTCTACCTGTCACTTGGTAAAAGCGTTTATAATAATCTAATTATGTACAAATGTTTCTTTACGGTAACCACATGTTTCATTGCTAAATCTAACTACTGTAAGTCCTAGGGCAATGGAAGTAGTGTAACAACGTGTGAGGATTTAACCAGTTGGGAGCGTACAGCTGAAAATCTACGCAAAGACGATGGAAATCTTAACCTAACGTCGGCGTTTTGACTTCTCGAAACAGATACTAACTTTGGTGGAGATTCTTGTGATTGAGCAGGTCCTATAAGGGAGCATTGCTCACTCAAATTTTTGAGAAGGAACTGGAAAAGGTGCACTGAATGTAGCCTATGACATCGACACTGGTTACCTCCCTGCGGTTAACGGTGGCTCATTCAAGCAGGAACAAGTAAGATAAAAGACGTAATAAAATATTTGCAAATGATTTGTTGCTGGAGTGTTAGAAACCCACTGGATCTAAGCGAAGAAAAGCACTTGTGACAAAAGAACATATATATTGCAGCATTGTCTCAAACACATCTCTTCCAGGATTATCAGCTTACTGATGTGTCATCAGGCTACACTCACTCCTGGGTTGGCAAACTAAAAGAATGATGAGAAAGTGTTGTCTGATTTACGATGATAAAACATTTAGTAGAATGTTTGGAGTGTCATTTTAGTACCACTGCTCTCTTAATAAAGCTTCGCTTTCCTTTACATGTCGACGATATTGAAACAATTTTGCCAATGTATGCTACAGCTCTCGAAACCAATGAAAATATCACAACTTTCTAGGAAAATCTGTGCACAGCTATTACATCTACACTGGTTGATGGAAAACTGACTATTCTTGGCAATTTCATGGTCTACAGTGTGTCTTGTAAAAGAGTCGCCATATTTTGAATTAGTGTGCGAAACCTTGTTGGAAATAACTAATATTTTTGTTAATGAAATGGAGTTACGTAGTAAGATTGGAAAGACAGATTAAAAAGAAATTACAGCTTATCCATGATTATATTGTAACCTCATTCTTGCTCGACCACAAATCCGTTTTCACTGTATAAATTTTTGATTTATAAAATTCTAACAAAATGGATGAAAAAACCCTGCTTTCTTTATGTCTGAATTAAAAATTTATAAGGATTACTTTCATGATTTTAATTTTCAGAGCAATGGCGCATTAACAATCAATTAAGTAATCCACTTCAAATCAATTCAATTGGAACCTTTATTTCCTATTTTCAAATTGAATACATATCTAATCTGCATTTTGTTGACTATGGTTGAGGGGAAAGATACATTTAAATTATTTATTGATTACCTCCTGCCATTGTGTTCCAGAATTAATGCTCTAATGTACGCCCATTCGCAAATATCTTTCGAAATGATTTTCTTAACATTTTGATAATGCTTATTGGACTTAAAATTTCATTATAGAAATCATTTCCGCAAAGTCATGTTTTTAATTGCTACTTCCACTTTCTCCTGATATATATATAATCCTATGCCTTGCACATTTAAATTTAATTCATTTAAGACAGAATACAGAATAAGTTTTGCATAAGTAGGCCAGCAGTGATAATCAATCAAGTTCATGGAATATATATTTAAAGCCAGATACGAATTATTTCCTTTGAAGTTTTTAATTAATTGATATTAAAATGTATTGATTTACAAATAATAAAATTTCATTTTTTTTAATCTATAAAGTCGCTTCTAAATACTCTATTGAGAACTATTCTGAATCACAACTTAAAAAAAAAAAACGAGGTATTCGCATTCAATGTCTACTTCTTTGCTCAACAAAGAGAAACCCTTCTACTTAGACAAGATATTAAGAAATCGAAGTCGTACAAAGAGCAACGCGTTAAAAATTCTGAAGCTCATTTCTGAATATTGCAATACCTCGACACACAGTCCGAACATCTCACATACCACGTGCTCCATCACCATCTAGGCAAACACATTGGTTCCAACCAATGGCTAAGTTAATCCTTTCTAATTTATATACAAGGCCAGTAATTTCAAGGGGAGAAGTTGATAGCATTCGAGAACATTGCTCAACTGGTTCTCTTATTGAGTGCAAAATGATAAAAGGCGAAGTCGAATTGGAACTCAGAACGGACAGAACTGGAGGAAATATCACTAGACATTTTGGCTGGAGTGTTAATGATTCTGTGAGATAACTGCCTTCAATGATTTAGTTAATGAAAAATATCATTGAAAAGCTTAAGTATTTGTATTACCGGCACCATAATAAGGAGTGTTTAAATACAGGCTTTCACAAATCACGTTAAATGAAAGTTATTTGAAATACCTCTAATAATCTGTGTAATAAAATGACTTACTATTCTATATCCTTAAAATGAGATATTTTTATATCATTGGATAGAGGTATACAAGTTAAATGAATGCTGCTTTCTCCTGATATACAGGATGTTAAAATTTTCATTACAGTGAGTATTAAAGTTTCCTCTAAATCATATCAATATCCCATACATATTAAAAGCTTTGAAATTGCATGCGCTACCAAGTTCTGATTAGATCGATTTCGCAGTGGTTTTATTTGTGGTAATTAAATATCGTTCATATTCTGAGTGTTTCATGCACACGTTTGGTACTTTGGTATGGAAAGAATACTCAGTGTCAAATCATTGCTGTTGCCACAACAATAATCACATCTATGACCACAATCTGTTTAAAAGTTCTCATTGCAGTAAATCCTCACATCGGTCAATATGTTATTACTCATTCCTGTGCAGTGGGATCAACGTTAATTGAAACAAAATCGTGATTTTATCGATATAAATAAAAAGATTTAAATATTCTCAATATCATGATTGGGTTAGAGCAGGCAAGCTATAGTTGCATCCACTATTATACGTGCATTAAGGTGGCAAGCTGGCCGAATCGTTAGCCCACCGGGCAAAATGTTTAGCAGTATTTCGTCTCTGTGAGTTGGAAGTATTATTGCTGAAGTGCGTCTGTATAGTAAGTGTAGTTTCTGTTTCCGTGTTGTTGTCTGTTGTATTTGCTGTACTTGTGTTAAATTTGTGTAATAGTTTTTATTCGAAAGGTTATTGTATGTTTTCCCCTGTAAGGTAAACATTAATTGCTGGCAAGATGCCAAAAAGTTTGTCTTCGTCTGACGAGGATTCGACAGATTTAGATGCTAAAAAGT
>NC_068982.1:145811655-145815181 GCF_001194135.2 Octopus bimaculoides
TAGAACAACTTTCAGAAAAAAATAGAAGTTGGGGAGGAATTCCTCAACGTTTTTGTCGAGGGACGTAAAGCCAGATGTTTTCTGTGTGGCCAGCTAGGCCATATAAAAAAGATACTGTAAGTAAGGTGAGGAGGAATCTGAAGATGAGGAGGAAGAAAAAGAAAAAGAAAGTTACTAGCAAAAGAAAAATAGAAAATGTAAACCAACCAAAACCAATAGAACCACGACCAAACAAGACAGCAAAAAGAGTCCAACCAAAACAAAAAAAAACAAGGAAAGAAGTAGCGGACAGAGGAATTGTGGCACTACATTCTAAAAATGAGGATTTAATGAGAGAAATAAAAACAAAAAAAATCAGCCACCATGATAGCAGAACTGTCGGGCAAATACAAAACTTATGAACTTTATCAAATGGACAAAAAGACTCATAAAATTTTCTCAAATAGGTATAGAAAGTTTGTGTAAGTAATGAGACAAGATTTTAACCAATCTATTTTCCAAGACCTGCCACCTCCGAACCTGTATCAAAAAAAGGTGGAGGGTCCCTGTCTACCGGACAGCGCTGATTAACAAGTAAGTCATGTCTATTCACATTGGTTGTGTAAATGTTCGTGGCCTGATGTCTATCTGGAAGCAAGGACGCTTCCTAAATGACATCAGATCAAGAAAATTGGATGTGATTGTTGCAACAGAAACCTGAGTAAAGGGGCCGAGAGATCTGTACCCCCTCCTGATAGGCTATGATAAATACGTTTGTCCGAGTTTGGCGAGAAGTGGGGCTGGGTGTTGGTCCTACTAAAAAGAAGCCGGGTGGCCGAGAAAAAGTTGGTTTTTGTTGATCCAGAAGGCAGGCTGGTCGTTCTCAACCTGACATTCAGTTGTGGCAAGATAAACAGGCTAGTCGCTATCTATGCACCTAACATTATGGGCCCGCAAAGTGAATATTTTTGACCTGGCCATGTTGCTGGCCACGTCGCATTCGCTACTATTGTTAGGAGACTTTAATACGATATGTGAGGCACACACAGATTGTGTTGGCTCGAACATGAACAGAAAATGTAACCCAGGCTTACGAGATCTGCTATGTCACTTTCAGCAAGCAGATCCATATACGTTGGAACACCCGAACACTGCACAGTGGACGTGGTCAAATAGTGACGGGTCTTCCAGAACATATCTGGAAAGGATTTTAATTAGACAAACAGATAAGTCCATAGCTAACTGTCCACAGTAAAATGTTTCTTATTCTTTACTTTACTAGAAGTAATAGCTTGTCCTATACTTTTTACAGGTCTAATAACTTGTCCTGTACTTTTCCAGGTTTATAATCTTAATAATATGACTTTTCATGCTCGCATATTTCCACGTAATCCATGATGTTTCCAGGCATTGCTGTTATAAGATAATTAATAACGTGCCAATTAGTAATTTAAGATTTTACCTTATAAAATACTGAAAGATAATATTTCAATTTTTCCATGTAAATGATGATAATATTTTTCATGTTTAATTTAAATATATGTTGTGATTGAATTATTTGATATCACCCATCCACACAAAATTAATGGCAAAGATTATAACCATATTGTTGGTTGCACCCTGGGTCACCAAAAGTTACAATAAACAAGACCCTAAAACCATCAGTTACCAGGCTCACCTTAAGTAACTTAATTTTGCAATATTACGAGGTCGCAGGAATTCATTCAACCAAAAAAATCCAATGATTCCGGGATTGGTGGGGAACCCCACCTCATTTTTTCTGAACGAAAATAAGGGACTTGCAGCATATTAGGAGGTTAGGGTACTTGATTCCACGCAAAATATCAATTTTTTTTCTTAATGAAAATCGTGCAGATGTTAATATAGAAACTGACCATAATGTTGTTATTTAGCCTCAAATCAACACTAATACTGCAAACGTATCATAAAAGACATTCCAATTTCAGCAAACCATCTTTTTAGGGATAATCCAGGCTTACAATGGGCGTGTGATTTAGGTAGAGGGATACTTTGGCTGCTATGCTTAGCGTGTCGAGCGACCAGGTAGTGGCTCTTTCTTTGGTTGGATTGCGTGATGACAATCTTTTAAACATTTATGTAATATGTATTTATATCATCGGCAGAAGCTAGAGCGTAAGCCAAAAGCTGAGAATTTCGTGTATTGGCACTTATTAAACACGAATTTGTCCATTGTCACGCTGTAACTTCTGACGAAATAACTTCTAAAATACAACATTTTGGCAAAAAGTTAAGAGTAAACCCTGTTCTATATGATATATTCTACAATTATCGGACGTTTGAAAGTGCTTAGTTAGAAAAAATTAATTAAATAATCTGTACGTCTAATTGAATAGATCTGGAATGGGGAAAAGGCAAAGTCGCCCTCGGCAGAATTTGAACTCAGAACGTAAAGACAAACAAAATACACAATTTTATCAAAAACGTTATGAATAAACCCTGTTTTACATGATATATTCTACCAGTAGCGGAAGTTTGATAGTGTTCAGTTAAAAAAATTCTATTAAATAATTTTAACGTCAAAGTCGACCTCGGCGAACTTTGAACAACTTTGCTAGCGTTTCTGCCAGCTCACCGCCTTAGAAAGTAAACAATGATTTTAGAAATATATTCTTGATTCTTATTGCGTTACTTCTTACTTCCTTACTTACTGGCATTAAATTTCGTAATATTTTACCCCATAACTGCTTTTCTACTTTTTTTGTTCAATGCGACTAACGATTCCGAATTTTCATGCATTTTCTCTTATTTACACCTTTAATTTAAGATTAAAACATGTATGTTAATTGAGGATGAATATCAGCTACACTGTCCACTTGAGGTCTGACATATTTTGATGTAAGCTATTTTTCTACTAAACCAAACCTCAAAGTATTTATGCCAAGGTGTAGCTGAGGAGGTGTACTCTTTAAAACTATTAACAGTTTGCAATTTAGTTCAGAACTGAATTAGTGGTGAAGCTTGGAATCTGCTGAATCCATTTACAGACCTGTGGAATTTAATCTATTCACCAAGTTGTCTCGCTTGCTCCGACTATTCCCTTAAGCATTCACATATTTATGATCATCTCAAGTACAAGGCAAAAGTTGAAACTAAACAACAATTACCTTTTAATAATCAATGGAAATGGTAATAATGATGGTGATAATGATAATAGCAATAATTCAAACAAAACAATAATTTAACCAAAACTCATGTCGGATCAGAGGTAATATTAACACTGACAAATAGTAGTAAAAAATGAAAATAATGATATTAGTAATGATGATGATGATGATGATGATAATGATGATGATGATGGAGCCCAGTCAGATTCATGTTGAGTAGCCCATTCTGCTCAAAAGGTCCTTGAATAAGGTTTGTTTAAGGATGATGAACAAAACACCCATGTTTCCAAAGGTGAATTATTCAAACCCCAAAGAATTCCTCTCAACACATGGCTATGATGCTCCCCCACTACACTACTTCTGCTCGTGATCAGAGATGCACATAACATCATCCATTAAGG
>NC_068982.1:145816076-145816856 GCF_001194135.2 Octopus bimaculoides
ACACACACACACACACACATATATATATATATAGTGACACTCTCAGGATAACAACACTTGCAAGCTACGCAGACGATACGAAATCTCGCAGAAAATATAGTACGCCAGCGATGTTGCACAGCAGCAGGAGTTGGACTCAATTTACAGATGGACTGAGGATAATAATATGCACTTTAATGCTGAAAAATTCCAAGGCCTGCGCTATCAGCGTCCAGAACTTAATATGAAACTTACAGGGTACACTGGTCCACAGGGAATTTCAATCCCAGAGCCTGAATCAGTGAGGGACCTGGGTATCGACATGAATGATGATACCTATTTTCAAGTGCACATCACCAGGATGGTGACAAAGTGCAGACGACTGAGTGGATGGATGCTGAGAACATTCACAACCAGAGATAAGGAGACCATGATGGTCCGCTGGAGGACATCGTCCTAAGCTGCCTGGATTACTGTTCACAGCTATGGTCACCCACCAGTGCGAAATTTTGTATTTTGTATTCCTATTGTATGTGTCTACGCATGCGTATCCCTCTATGTGTGTCTATGTTTTGTAAATGGCTGATAGTTAGCAAGGTGGGACACACATAAGAAAGAAGAAAGCAAAGGACCACTGATGAGGTCACAGAAGTGTGACGAAAGAACTCTGGCCGAAATAGGATTAATGTAATGCAATGTAATATAAAGCTGAAGCAAATTAACACCAAATATACAGACAGTGTTTGTGTTTTTATTGGCTAAACTGGCAATATGACCATCCCCAAATACAACAACATCTGT
>NC_068982.1:145818908-145819429 GCF_001194135.2 Octopus bimaculoides
TGATGTTTTGGTCCAGATTTGTCAGGACCTCTTCTATGCGTCTGAGGCTGTCCTCAAATTTACCTTCCTGCTTTGCGGTATTTGGTGGACGGTATGTTGAGCATACAACTACATCAATTTGTTTTATGTGTACTATTAAAGTATCACATACAGAGTTTGAGTGTGATAGTAGTAGTAGGGGTGTGACATCTTCTCGGATGTATATTGCAACTCCCCCATGACTTCTATCCCTTCTGTCTGTTCGGAGTACGGCATACTCTGGTATATTTATCTCCGCATCTGCTATATTAGGTGTTAGATATATGTATAATTCAAATATATTGACAAACTAGCTTTAAGGCCGCCCAATATTTTTCAAGGAATGATCAATGTTCATCAAAACAATGATATAATTTCTCGACTTGGAACTTAATGCAAAGCTGCATGATAAACAACAATTTTCCTCTTTCCTTTCAGTGGTCAGTACAATTTGTTTTCTGTTTAACTGCTTTGTTTCTCTCTGTTTCTGTTGATTATTTTCA
>NC_068982.1:145819552-145821582 GCF_001194135.2 Octopus bimaculoides
CAATGAATAGCGAGAGAGGGGGGGGCGAAGTGTGACACACTGACACAAAAAGTAATTTTCGCATATGATATCCACAAATTCGCTAACAATAATATTTTCTTTTATTTTCAGGTGAATTACAATCTGACGTGAACGCATGGCAATCCAACATGGCCGCTAACCCACAGCAATGCAGCTACGACTGTTTTTTTTGTGAACACTCTATATGTAAATATTCGTACATGTACACACACAAACACACACACACACACACACACACACACACACACGTTGGAATAGTCAAGAGGTTTCATACGTGTAAGTTATCTAAAAACAAATTAAATTCTTCCAGAAGAGGATTTACAATTTTATCAAAATATACTACTAGTTTCAGTCTCTTAAAACGACGTATTTTTTAAACTTTTAGTAATGGTGAAGCACAAGAGAAAATAAATTGAAACTAATTAAATTAATTTAATCATTCATGTTTTCAGTTCTGCATGTTCAGTTGTTTTTCTTACAAAAAGCACATGATGCTGAAATTGTGTTTACTTCCGATTGTTTCTGAGTCGTACTAAGCATACTAACAGGAGTGACTGTTAGTAGTAGTGGTGATAGCAACAGCAGCAGTAGCAGCAGTAGCAGCGGAGCCTATTAGTGGTGCAGCAGTAGTTATGATGTCAGTGTCCATAGTAGATGAGGTGTTATTATAATTAGTTGTAGTATTTGAAGTGATGGCATCAGCAAAAGTTCCAGTAGAGTTGTCGGTTGATGTCCCCTTTTGTCTTCCTGAAGTATTTGAAAGTGGTCGGTACTTGTGTATATGAGTTGTTCCTTTGCTGATGCAGCACTACCGTTTTGTGTAATCGCTGAATTAATATACATTTTCCCTTGTATATCTATTTTTTTACGTTACCTGTCTCAATACATTCACTGACGCCATTTTGAAGATATTCCTGTATTTTGATATACAGTCTTGTAGAGAAACGTTTTGCTTCCACGATCATCATATATACAGACACACATATACATTCGGACGCACATATATAGTGTATACACACAGATCTCTATATATTTATATACATATAATATATGTATGCACGTATATATTTATAGGCACATATATGTGTATGTGTGTGTGTTCGTATTATTTTCACTTTTAGTGCTAGCTAGTGTTTGCTATCTGAGCTACGCGGAGATAATATTTTGGTAGTTTCAATAGAGTGTGAAGAGAATGGGTAAGTGGGGGAAAATAAGTAATTTATGATATCTCATTATTTTTCTCACTGTCAGTTAAAACCATTATATTGCAAGTATTGCATCATCATTTTGTACTGTTGCATCATCTCTGATGGTTAAAATAGTTGTTGTTGAAGTTGAGAGAATTTGAAAAAGGTTACAAGTACTTTTTTTCCAGAATTTTATTCCTCAACTTCGATCTGATTGCAATTGAGGTTGCTTATAAAATATCTGGATAACATTTCGTGTTCAACAGTCAGTATTTTTTTTTTCTGTTGGATTCCAAATCAACTTTTTCCTACACTAATGTCCCATTTGATAATTTTCAAATATCAAGAAATACGGAGCAAAATCACTATTGGCTAATTTCAGTATTTTCTTCTCTTTAACTGCAGGGTGCGTAAATATATCATTAAAAGAGCCACTCCAGAAGATAGCGAAGAAGCTATAGGGAATATTTTATGTTGGGATGCAGTAGTAGTAATGATGTTAATTTAGTCGAGTTTCATTAATTTCATATCATGTTGCCTTTTTCCACGATCCTCTTTCAATTTAACCAAGATATTTTAAATTTTACTGTATTTCTCATCTTTCTGATGTTTAAGGATGGATATTGATCAGTATGAGTCCTTTCCCATGTGTAATTCTGGAGAATTGAAGAGGGAATTTATCTTGTCAACTTAATGTGACAGTCCCTTGAAGGGAATAATACTACTGTTGGTTAGACCTAGGAAGCTGCACCGCTTCCTGTCGGCCTTGACACATTTCTTTGTTTACAAGGGGGAGACAAGCACCTCCACCCAGCTAAGCCT
>NC_068982.1:145821703-145825067 GCF_001194135.2 Octopus bimaculoides
ATCAGTCTGGAGTAGCATGACTTATTCTCTTTATTACGATAAAAATTATCTTACATAGATGGGACAATACAGGACACTACAAACATAGAAATGTGTCAAGGCCGACAGGAAGTGGTGCAGCTTCCTAGGTCTAACCAACAGTAGTATTATTCCCTTCAGGGGACTGTCACATTAAGTTGACAGCATAACTACTTTATCGTATCACTACTGCATAAATCTCTCTGAGAAATTTAGAAATGTATTATTTCTGAATTTATCTTATCTTGTCTTGGGCATTTTGCTCCAGCTAAATTTGTCTTTGTATTCTCAAGGAAATAGTGTTCAGATTTTGTTATAGTGATTTTAATGCATCTTGAGGTTATTTGCTTTGCTGCCATAGTTCTTGTACGGCAATGAACATTTGTAATAAAAAAATGTTTTTTCTCAAATTTAAAAAATGTAGTAAACATTACTCATTGTTCTTGACTCCAAAGAATTGCTTTTGCCTAAAAGTATCACAACAAAGCCTGTTCCTGAAAGTGATAATTTACGGTTTTTAAAAGACAAAGACGTAACAAGAATTGTCTAAACCGAGACAAAATGACTATTGACTAGTTTCAATACTTCCTTCTCTTTAATTGTATGGTGCTTAAGTATATGATGAAGAGAGCCAATGATACATTCTTCTTAAGTCGTTCCAAGAGGATGAGCAGTTTGGTAATAAATGCAAGCATATACAAATATATCCGAAAGGGATTTGACATTAATGATTTGTTATTTAATATATGTAATGGTAGGAAACAATAATTTCAAACGAGTTGTGCATGTTGGCAGTATACGTCTAAACGAGATGTTTTCTCAAGACAGAATACTGCTGCATTCTGTCATGGAGAACAAATTCTCGCTGTACACAAACAGGTGTAAACACATCAACTCATTGTGAAGTGTTCCCGACCCAGATAAATGAATGTATGGAATTCAGAGTAGTTATCGCCTCTTTATCGACGCTAGAAAGGGACGAGCTACGAACTGACAACGTGAGATCATTACTCTAACTGAAATATACGAGAGATCTCCCTTATATTGCAGTCAGAATACTCTGATGAGTTGTGCTAATCGGCTGCTCGGCTTCAATGGAAAATAAATTAGAAGCGTTAAGTAATGATGCTTACAAATAGAAACTTGTTAACATTTCAAATATGTCAAAAACATAGTCGAACCCATAAGAGAGCCATTCGATGTATTTTGACACGGACAAACATTCGCGCCGTAGAAAAATATGTATAAACACTCCAAGTCTGTTCGAAATGCACCCTACCTCCAAAATCAGTGGATGCATAATTTTCTTGATTTCAGAGTAGCTATCTCCTTGTCAGTATCGAATACTACAATTTACAGCCTTCTAACTGACTCATCTACAGCGATGTTTCTTCTCCATTACAAAAAATACAGCAACAAATTTTCTTATGGGTTTGAATATGTCTTAAACATATTTGAACTGGTAATAACTTTATAAAATTATACATATGACGATAATACATGATAAAATATTTAGGTGGCGTTCAGCTTAGCTCTGAAATTGTTTAGTTACCTAAATGAAGTACTTCAGTTGTATTAGAACTACCATATGCAAACACAGATAGATGCATACATACGTACACACTACGCGTACACACACACACACACACACACACACACATACGGACATATGTATAGGTTTATATATACGTACACTTGTTTATTTATACGCTAAGAAGAGTACACACACACATATATGTATGTGTGTGTGTGTGTGTCTGTGTCTGTATAGATTCCTACCTACATATTTATCATTCTTTGTATGCATATGTGAGTTCTGATGCAACTGAGTTACAGAGTCGTGGTAATTTTTTATACATCTTGAAGGATTGCAAAGTTAAATTGAACATCTCCGTACCTTTTTTATCACAATTTACTCTATACTAACATTCGTCATCCTCTGGCTATATGCAACAGGTTATTCGGAAAACAGTCATTCTTTCATTGGCTCAAATTCTTTTGGAGTTACATCAATATTAAAGAAAAATAAGATTAACATTTTCGGCAGTAGGAACTTTTGTGCATGAAATATACTTGACCAGGCATGCGTGGTTCGATTTGTTTATATTGGCAGGTCCCTCTCGAGGGATCAGTACACATATTTAGGAAAATACGTAACGCTGGAAATGCCTTTGATTGGGTGTTGGAGACTAGAGAAACAACTGTGGTTAGACAGGGACTTGAAGTCTCCCTCCAGCATTAAATGTATGATGCTCGGTCATTATGCCTTGGCTACACTCAAAGGCGACATGGGTTCCGTTTGGTACACACATAAAATTCTCGAAAGATGTGATCAGAAGCGTTTCAGACATATATGAGGAAAGGCTTGAAAAAAATTAGAGTTGACACATAAGTGCTCGAAAAGGCAAGCATTGTAAGTGTTAAAGTTCGCTCATAAATTGTGTCATTTGCCCTTGTGATTTCAGGATTCCGAACAAATCTATTACTTTGTGGAGTAGTTCTTAATACGAGGAACAAATCATAAAAAAAAGAAAGAAAAAGTAACGAAATTGCTTCATAAAATACATTCTCCACACCATGGAAACCGTGATTGTTCATTGGGAAGTTAATGGGTAATCTAGGAACAATGACTTGCAACTTCGGAATTTCTCAATTGCGCATCAAATTCTAAAACGCGATGCAGAAAACTTCAGTCTTTTGACGTTCTACATGGTTGTGAGTTCAGAGATAACGGGCGCAACAGCCTGTGGTATCACAGTACTTTTATTATCTGGATTTTTCTCATTAAAATTCACACGGAAGATCAACACGGTATGCCTATATGTATAGAGCTCCAACGTCTATTGCGCAGCACTCCTGTCCTCTATGTCCAGAGGTGAACTCATTTAGAGCTGGAGTGAAAATATATCTTGTACAAAGAACGAACTGCTGTTCGTGTTGTCTTTGAGGAGATTGTTATAAGACTATTATAAGCATATGCCTTCAAGAGGAAAGTGATTATGTTCGAAATCTATCTATCGATCTATCTATCTATCTATCTATCTGTTTATGTATATCTATCTGTTTATGTATATCTATCTTTTTATCTACCTATCTATTACTTTATTAATGTATCTACCTACTTACATATGCACACATGGTATTATTGGATGGATACATATTAACGTATGTTTGATTTAATTCCTCCTTTTCTTATTCTTAGTAGATTGACGAAAACGTGTATGCATTACACGACCCCCAAATTAATTCAGTGCACATATGAAATGGTCGAAACTCTCTGATATTTTAATATCCATCTATTTGGAGAATAGTACATAGAGGAATAGCCATTTGCTTCCGTACATTC
>NC_068982.1:145828850-145830931 GCF_001194135.2 Octopus bimaculoides
AATTCTGGTGCCTCAAACATTTTAAGTACCACATTTAATCTTTTGATTAAATATATATTATATATATATATATATATATATATATATATGCATGCACAGACACACACACGCACACACACACACGCATATATATATATCTATATATATTTATATACGTTTATGTATGTGTGTAATTCGTAAGAGTGTGTGTACGTATATATATGTGTTGTCAATACATAAATATCTTAACATGACTAAATTTCAGAAGACTACCAACGGAGTGGACGACAATATTTGACACAAAACAAATGTACATGGTGTAGGGCAATAGGTGTGAAATAAAATTTGTTACTCAATAATGGTAATTTCAAACTGAGGCACTTTAGAAAATAGGTTCTTGAGTAATTATCTCTTCTTCACTCGGGGTAATCACACACGATATCTAACAATTTTAATGACCTGGAAATAAGTGTTGGCTCAAACATCAACTAGAGTACCACCATCAGCTATAATTTTCATAGGGCTTGTACGAGCCATCCAGACAAAAGAGTCAGATAATATTGTACATCTATTTCTTTTGCACGGCCACAGTTTAAGAATTTATTGCTTTGTAGTTTCTCTATACTAAACAAGACATTAAATAATAGTCCATGTGCTGCAGTATTGCAAAATGAAAACGATAAAGAAATTTTTACAAACCACCCTCATTACTGGTCCAACTCAAAATAATGAGAATCTTTTCCTTTCGACGTCGCCAATAGACTTTGAAAAGCCTAACAAAATAACGTTAACATCAAATTAGAGAAGCGTCAACGGCTGAGGCCTCCGTGCCATACGTTCTTTATACAAATTGCACTGCCACCATATAAACTCATTGCAACACAAATATATGTCTTTTATATAGGTTAAGACGGAGTCAAATGAAGAAAGCGATCTTATAAACTTCATATGGTGTGGAAAAATTCCTGCAACCAATACCAAGCAAACCTGGATGCGTGTTGGCCAATAAGATCTCCATACATGAGTAGGCTCTGGTCACAAAATGACATGGCCTAAACATGTTCTAACCAAGTGATGCTATTAAATTACTCATGACCTGAGCTAATATTGACCGAAACATATGCAAGTTTATTTAGATTTATACACACACACACACACACACACATACATGCACACATCACGCACGTACCAGCGCGCACACACCCACGCTCACGCACACACACATGTCAGCGAAAAGGTTATATTTCTAGGTTTCGATAGTACGCGCTATGCTTCTCAAATCATATAAAAAGACACAGTGCTGAGATAAAAGGTAGGTCTATGTATACAAGTACATAGGTATACGTAGACAGTTGAACAAAAGATAGACCAGAAAGGACCAAGCAAGTCTATAACGAAGTAAAATGAAATCAAATTTCTATATCAATTATTGACTGTGCTTAACACCTCTTTATTCACGGATAACTAAATAAAAAAGATGCAATATACAAAGAAATGGTAAAATTTTGTCTCAGTATGATTAAAGCAAATTACACGCGCAGCTGAGTAACATTGGCATTAGAAACCAGGGAATTATGTTATGAATGTTTTGTGTAGCTAATGACCGATGTAAAATTCAGTGGACAAGCCATTTCCGTATTCCTTGCAACGTGTTTTGTTGTAGTTTGAAGATTAGATTTTCTTTTCATTTGAATATTCTCTCTTTATTAAATGGCTGTATTTATTGCCACACTACTCATGACAGTGAATCACCTTGGCATTCAAATGCGTCTCTAACCTCTAACCAAAGTACTTACAGGAATAAAATTATATAAGATTTTCGTAAAAAAATAACATTTATGTATGTATGTGTCTATCTATCTATGTATCTATCTATCTATCTATCTATCTATCTATCTATCTATCTATCTATCTATCTATCTATCTATCTATCTATCGATCGATCTATCTATTTACCTATCTCTACGTTTACTGAAATTTTTCATTGACATCAACACTTCGCTGTTATGAATAAGTCGGGTCTGTTTTTATTCATATCATAAAATAATCACACAAGTGAACACTTATGAATATGATTGTATGCATGTATGTATGTATGTATG
>NC_068982.1:145831335-145832144 GCF_001194135.2 Octopus bimaculoides
ATATGCATATATGTATAGCTCTACATCAATATGTTACCTCCCACTTAATTATCGACACACATACGCGCACACTCACACGTAGTAAACTTATTGTTAAAGCAGACGGAGGTCATCTTTCATGTACCTTTTGGTTGTATTGGTGGTTTTGAGGATTGTAATTTAATTGTCAGTTCAATTTTAGAACTGCAGCTGTACAGAGCCAATACTCGTAATATAAAGATCTATAAATGAGAGAAGTACAAAAAAACTAAGTTAATAGCTTCAAGTGTATTTGTCTTGTGCTAGTGTTATGATGGTCAATTTTCATTTTCTATAAGCATTAATGTTTTAGCTTCAAATAGTGATTTTGCTTTTTTAGAATACCCATTCAATTTAGAAATTGCTTAATGAAATATAATGATGTCTAGAGCATAGCTTTGAAAAAAAGTAACGTATGCTGAGTTAAATATATACATATATTATGTATCATGTATATCTTCTCATGCTTCAGTGAAGGAACTGCATTTATTGTTTTGCACATCTTTATTTAAAGGCACATATTCACACACAGGCGTATGCAAGCATATATATACCTACATGCATATGTATACAGTTAAAATTTACAGAAAAACAAGACGAAGACGGGTATATGAACAACAAACAGCTTTATTAGTTTGACTTCAGGCGAGTGAGAAAGTCATTTATGTATATATATATTATACGATGTAGAACTCAATATGTTCGTTTAAAAAGTCTTGAGACGAAAGTCTATTCAAGTGTCGCCCAAGGCTAATCATATATATATATATATATATATATATATATATATG
>NC_068982.1:145832348-145839734 GCF_001194135.2 Octopus bimaculoides
ATATATATATATATATATATATATATATATATATATGCATGTGTGTGTTGGTAGAGTAGAGAGCGTAGTATGAAATGAACAAGAAATTACGCAGGGATCTTCTTTAGCCTACAGCTGCATCTGCTATAAAATGTAGTACGGCCAGAGCTTAGTGTTTGTGCAACCCCTAATATTTTGCACAGGGATTCTGCAATAAGCTTGAATTTTATTTTAGAAGCTCCGAAGTAGCTATAGGGCGATGTGAAATCTTTCAGCTCTGAGTGCACAGCAGCCTGTAGCAGAAACAGGTGTAAGTTCCATGACATAATTTCTTGTTCCTTTGTCATTTATATAATTTCATATTGCACTGTGTACCCAGTTAGCACTTTATTCTGAAACATGTATATACTGAGTTCTAATACCAGGTTACCAATATCGCTATGCGCAAGTGAAATATTAAAATATACGTAAGTTAATATGTATATATTTATGTTTGCTATCATTAAAGCTGCAAGACCATAAAAAGAACACCAGTAAAAAGTTGCTACTCAGAATTTCACGTGAAACTCTGAGTAGCAATGTTTAGTGATAATTATCTGATGGTCTTGCAGCGTAATTATAATAAGGCATATTACTCTACCTCCGGTAATTGAGTACTATTTTCCCACCTTGTTTCACATTTATATGCTTACTTTGGTATATTCATGTTTCTATATATTTGTGTGTGTGTATATTTTACATACGCACACATATATATATATACAAGTATAGGTATGTATGTGGGTCTGTGGATGTGTATTTATGTATATGTATTGTGTATATGTGCAAATCAATCTAACAAAGAATCACTATTTATTGGTAAGCCTATACTTTTTCACTGTTACCTGTTAATGTATCAGTTTTATGGCAATCTTGCCAGCTATTTTGCATAGAGGTTGAGTGTACATTTAAACATGTATCGTGAATGTATTTTATCTATAAAAAAACAGAGAATGTATTGGTAATATTTGCGATTTTTTATTACCGCGAAAAATCAAATCGATCTGGTGTGTAAAGCAACTTATTCTGCAACATTTGTTTCTGTATGATATTTATATTGATTCTTTATGTGTGAAATAGAAAAAAAGTTTAGTTCAATAAAAGTTCAAAGTACAAATCATCATAGATAAGTGTTAGAGAGCAACACATTGCCAATTTTAAGATCTTATGAAACCAGTTTAGTGGGTAGAACAGGTCAGACATATTATTAAATATCGTGCAACCCAGGAAGCTCAATGTAGTCATTTGCCTCTGTAGAAAAGCAGATAAATTTCTTCCATTCAACACCCGTACAAGCTTAAAAAATTTGAAACACCTTGGGCATAAAATGCTGGCTCATTGCGGCTGGAATGCTATTATCAAAGAATGCAAGAATAATTTAATCATACGCAGCTCCAGTTGCGCAAGCGTATGAATAATCCAAAAGTAGTAGTTAAATAACTTAACGAATTTTCAGTTTGATGTACAGTATTTACTTAGATACAAAATGTCTCATATATTATAGCAACAGCGTATTTTGGTTCTGTATTTTGGAACAACTCAATACTAAAATCAAGCCTGGTTTAGCCTTGATTTTCACCTTTTTGTATGAATAAAATCAGAAGTTACATGCTTGATGGATTTAATCTTCTATACATCTTCCCTGAAATGTTTCGCCTTGTAGCAAAGTAATAAATCAATATTAATTTAATTTTCTGTTGAGATAATATAAAAACCTGATACATATTGAATTTTCCTATGTGTCCCTAAACAATAATACTTTCTATCTTTAAGGGACAATTAATTGCTTTCCTTATGCAATATTGACAATATTTCATTGGAATGGAATGTTTAGAGCTGTAACACCACCAGAGGATAGTAAAACCTTACTATAGAATTCCAGTGTACTCAGTGAATTCTGTCAACCAGAAGATTACAGCTCATGCAAGGATCTTTGTTACAATCGTTTGTGATGTAAAGATAATTCCTCCTCGTATTAATATGCCATATCATAATTGTTAGAAGATACAGAAGGTCCAAGACGAGTCTAAACTAAATAAATGGATAAGAATTGTCCGAAACTTCGTAGCATCTTTCTGGGGTCTTATAGCGGCCAGCAACAATACAACCGATAACGTCACTCTAATTGTACTGAAACATTTGAAATCAGATTTGGTAAAATCTAAAGTTCACTTTGGAAGAACGACGCTTTTAGGAAATTGTTACTATTACATTCTAATTGCAATCGCTTTTAATATTTCTTTTCCAATGAGATGAAAACAGTAGTGCATCATGTACATTTTTAATGCTGTTGTCTTTCAGTTTTTAATGACGTATTCAATCTAATTAGAGGCATTGACACTAAGACGGTCTCTACTGAGTCAATCAACTTACAAGTCATAGTAACCATCGCCCAAATGATAACACACCATATTGAGCAATGGTGTAGCCACAGCTTAAATGAATTTGACAACAGAATTGCTTAGAATAAATTGAACTGCGCCTAAACAATAATAATTAAACAACGAAAAATGCAAGAAAAATGTTGGATTAAAAACCAGTAAAAGAAAAATGTTCGATCAAAAATAATTATTTCAGTGTGCACTAAAAGGGCTCTCTTCCTCTCTGTCATTCTGTCTCTCACTGCCCGGACATATTCTTTAAACTCTGTTTCACTTGTAGATGATAACAAATGGTCTTCCATTGTACTTACAGAAAAGTAAATATTCATAGAGCGCAGTTGTGTTATATCACTTCTCCTAAAATTTATGTACACTGTTGTAATCGAAACAAAATCTAGCCATCACATGCATTACTAAGATAGGAGACATGACACTGATGTATAAAAGCTGTACAACAAAACAGCTACGCTTATCAGTGCAGTACATTCAAGTGAAGCCGTCAAAATTATAATAAATTCATGTAATCTGTTACATCAATCTAGTTTACGATATTGCGAAATATACATCATAACATCTGACTACTATTTAAGAATGAGAAAATAATTTGATATTTAGTGATGTTCAGCGACTCATACATATCGTGTAAAGTTGCTGTATGACTGGGACTGTGCTTGTGTACCTATGTGGAATGATTATATTACTACATATATACAACAAACCTAAATTATTTGAGAAAAGTAAATACGGACTGGCTGCTTGGAACGGCCCATGCGGTAACAAACTACTCATATTAACCATCTAACATTATTTTCTGTTCACAACGTTTAATTCGTTACTTTCAGAACATTTTCTTCTTTCAACTATTGTATTGTCACTTCTTGTGCCTGATATACCCTGCATACCTTGCGCCCGTAGTTTTGCAATTCTTGCATATCTCTCCTAACCCTACTTGCAGCTCTTTGCACACACAAATTTCAGTCAAGAGGTTTCTTTTATTTTTGTTTATTTTGGTTCCGAAATATTCGCGATTTATAGAAGTTCAAGCAGAAAACCTACGGAAACTTCACTAACATTGGAAAGTTCATAAATAGCAGATCATTCTCTGTGATAACACCAGCTGCGTGTATGTGACATACCTTCGAAGGATCACAAGGGTTATGTGATAAGATTTTACCGTTTAGAATCGGATCTGAAGGAAACATTATCTGCAGGAAAAAATCTTAAAATAATGTGAGAATATATCATACTATCATACACCACCGAACATATAAAGTTAAAAATTATGCTTCGATGTTGAGATGATGATTTAGTTAACATCAGACTGTTTTATAACATATAGCAACGCATATATGAAAGCATTATGCATCAAGTTTCATTAGCTACAATAAAAGTATATTAAAAAGCCGTTGCACATAGCAAGATTAAGCTGTTAGATATAATTATATAATCAGTAATTATATACATGACATATATTGTATCGCTGAGTCATCGAAGGAATATGCGTTTGGTTTGAATTCGTGGCGGAAGGTATGTAGAAAGATATCTACAATCCTTATTAATGAAAGGCTTGGAACAGTTTCTACTCATCTAAATGTGCCCGATATTCAGTGCAGGTAAAAAAACGAAAAACGAAAAGAAGCATAGTAGAAGTACTTTGGGAGATGGAATATTTACACATCAGTAGAAAGCTATTCATATCAAATGTTAGATTACTCATACATACATAAATTCACGCATACATTCATGCACGCACGCACGAACGCACACACACAAGCGCGCGCGCATTGTTTTTCAACAATTTTATTATTAGCAGTGACTTCGGATTTTGGCCAATTATATATACGTCACACTTATATATACGTCACTTTGGTCCCTCAGAGGTCAACATATAGAATTTGTTAAAAGCTCAGAGCTATAACTTCTTTTGTGTAAAGATGATATACGGTGTTTGTGGCATTAATGCAAACAAAATGTCCTTGTGTCATAATACTTTGAATGTTTTAGAAACCATAATGTTTGATTTTCAAAATATTTACATAAGTTTTATTAATGAACATCATCTAGGTGTTGCTGCCCTGAACAATAGTTGTCCTTATACTCTTCACAACACTAAAGTTGTAAAAATGAAATACATTGTTTTTAATCGTTATAAAAATATTTCAACATTGCAAAACAATCAGTGTAGTTTTAGTTTTATATACATTTTCCCATACATTCGGAAATAGTGAATCACGGATTTTCTCAGGATATTTTCAACCAGATACTTCAATTCACATAAAATTTTGTCGTAAGGGTGATGCCGGCAGGCTTGATAAAAAACTTTTCCTGTAAGATTATAAGCACCACAGAGATAATTCGCGCCCGTAGGCAATACCCTTCATAGATTATTTTATAATTTTGTCTGTTGGATAATTTCTTGTAATACATGGTTTGCAAATTTTAAATCGAACCCTTTCTAATTTAAGCTTCTAACGTAAACATGAAAGCTAAGATTATAGTTAAAACTATTATTGCATTCTATCATTGAAGATACAAAATAAATTAATATTAAAAAAAAAATATTGCACGAATATTGTTAGAATTTAATATTGATGGCTATATTATAATGTATAACAAATATATATATATAATTCATATATGTGTGTGTATACTATTTAATATGCCCAACTTACAAACGTGCTGCTAATAGTTTCATGTTTTAGGGGTATAATAATTTGGCTGGTTTATATAACAAGCAATCTTTGAGACTCAGTTTGCATCGTTTGATGTATTTAAAAAACCTACCTCCTGTTTTTTAAAACAGGAGGTAACACGTATAGAAAAATGTGAAGAACGTTAATACAAAAAGTGGAATGATTAGAAAGAAAAGAAAAGCAAAGAAAAGATAAAAAGTTCCTCACATTCTCTTTCTAAGCAAAAGCAAAAACTGCACATGAATTAAGGAAGTCATAACTCTGCGAAATTGAAAATATAAAAAAAAAATTAAAGACTTTTTGCTTACATGGAGGTCTAAGTATTGACCACTCCCTCTAAACCCTTAAATGTTGACCATTCTACCTGATATTTAACATGCATAAGTTTCTGGTGATTTGACACCAAATGAAATGTTGGATAATCCTAATTTCAAAACTTTATAAAATGAGTCAACAGAATGCAGAAATGAGTGATCAACCAAAGAATGTATCCAATGTATTATCTTATTATATAAGATCGCATATTATATTGACAATAAATTGATATGAATATGAGTAATATTAGTTAAGGTTATAAATTTACAATGCTCAAAACTTCGCTTTTTTCGTATATCATTGTGTATTTACAAATTAATATGAATGCTAACTTTTAGAAATATAAAAACAAGTAAAGTAAATTAAGTGAAATTAAAATAAATTTAATGAAATTAAAGTAAATTAAATTGAATATTTAGAACTGTTTAAGTGTGAATTATTTACATGTAAAATATATGTTGCATAAAAACTAGTGAGATTAGCATCATCAAAGAAGACTGTTACCAAAATGTGTCAATGTTTCACTAATAAGAATATAGTTTTAATATCAACTAATTTTACATTACTACAAACATTATAATTTTACCTCTTTCAACTTCCATGTTGCTTGTACACACAAAGAAAATAAAGTTTACTAACTTTACATATAGGTAACAAACAAACTTCTCGTCTTTATATATTTGTATATGTGATCAATGGTTTCAAATTTTGGTACAAAGCCAGTTATATTTGGGGAGTGAGAAAACAGATTACATCGACCCCAGTGCTTGGGAGTTATTGATTTCGAAACTATGGTATTATTTACACTCATTAATAATAATAATAATAATAATAATAATAATAATAATAATAATAATTGAGAAAGGAGAGGTGCATAAGTACTTGGGAATACTGGAAAAATTCGAGATAAAAGAGGAAGGAATGAAACAAATTACCAATAGGGAGTATACAAGGAGTGTAAGAAAATTATTGCAGTCAAACCTTTCTTTCTTTCTTTCTTTCTTTCTGTTTCAGAGACTATTATGAGTTACAGCCTACAAATAAGCTGAATATATATATACAGTAACACTTTGTCATTGAACAAGTTTTTGAAAATCTTTACACATGCAAATATATCAATACTACTGCTCTTTCGCTCGCTCGATAATAACAACTGTTGCTCTCATTTTCGGTCTTTCTCTGTCCGCTGTTCGCTTTCCAAATACAGACACTGTCACGACCACGCGACAAGTTATGGTAATGAGAAATTTATTTGTAACCATAAAATTTTTCGCTAAAACCGTAAAACAAAATGTTAAGTAATAAAGAAAATATTTAATCATCGCATTTTCTCTTCACTATCATCAAATCAGTTTAAAGCTTTGCACATTCTATATACCGACACTATGTTATCTGCCTTTTCGGGCACTTGGTGCTTAAAACACTTACTCTGACAATCTTACCCTCTATCATTATGATTCCTTTTCGCTTATCTCCCTATCATTGATTCTTTTTCGCTAATACTTCATCTCAACTCCACTCCCATTCCACTCCCACTCCACTCTCTTGAGCTTGAATCACTTGAACTTAGTGACAGCTACTGAAGAAACTAACTGGTTATATTGCTAAACAATCAAAGCTGTTAATCACATTTATTTCTAATGCTTAATACGCTGAAATTTATAAGGGAACTAGATTTTGAAATATTGGATGAAATATATAATTATGCGCGTGCGAACGCCAACATACACACATACTTTCACTCACTCACACACACATAAACATGCACATATATACATATAGTTATATATTATATGTAATGCTATGTATATTGTATAAATATTCTTTTCTACTCTAGGCACAATGCCCGAAATTTTTGAGGAGGGGGGGCAGTTGATTAGATCGACCCCAGTACGAAACTGGTACGTAATTTATCGACCCCGAAAGTATAAAAGGCATGAAATGTATATTGCATTCATACATACATACATGTATACATA
>NC_068982.1:145839851-145846111 GCF_001194135.2 Octopus bimaculoides
ATATATGCATGTATACACGAACATTATTTTATTACATGCTTTTAGATCAAGTGACATATAACTTAAGTATGTCCCAGAAAGATTAACCCATGTTTAAAGCTCGTCCTACAGAATATCAGATCAAGTAATATTTCGTCTATAACAGGTTTGGCGGCGAAGCAAAACGTGACCAGATTGCCGCTTTGAAAACAGCTATAGAAAGCATCAAGAACATAACAAAAACAGTTGATTGTGTTCTGTAAAGCAGTGTTCATTACATGGAAACAATATATAGAGTCTGCTACTAATTCTATCTAGCCAATCACTCGAAGGAAACGATCAATTTGTACCAAACAAACTGTTGCAGCTGTGAAGAGAAGCGAATGAGCCGATATCACCACAGGAGTGCAAGAAAAACTGCAAAAGCGCTTGATATTTTGAAATCGTAAATGTACAGGATTTATGAAGAGGATTTAAAGGTAACTACATACAAGAAATAATCCCGGCAGTTACCTTCAGCTGCTTCCAAGAAGAAACGGCTCGAAAGGAGTAAAACCGTGTTAGTTGAGATGAAGCGCACCGATAACAAACCGTTGACGATAAGGCACAATGACAGGCTTTATGCACGTAATTCAATAAACTTACCTGAAGGTAGTAGGAGCAATTTACTCAGCCAGAAACCAACTTCACTCATGGTATGGGCTGCCGTTGCATCCGATGAGTCCTAGTCTCATCTGATCTTAATCAATACTGGCATCAACGTCAACAAGTGTTATCCTTGATCACAGTAACTTTTGATGACTGTTACATCTTCTCTCAAGACGGGGCTCCGGCACACACATCTAATTTGATACAGAGGTGGTACAAAGAGCATTACAGCATCTTTTGGGACAAGATGATGTGGTCTCCCTCAAGTCTGGACATCAATCCCATGGACTTTGCTATCTGGTCCATCTTAGAGAATAATGCTTCTGCTCATTCCTATTCAAAAATGTCAGATCTGGAGAAAGCCCTTCTGCCTTCATGGGTCAGATTGGATGAGGAGGTATACGCTCAGGCAACTCAGTGAGTACTCGTTTGCAGGATAGGATCATGACAAAAGGTGGTCATTATGAAATGTAATTTCTGCAATGGATACCTTACAAGGTGTGTGCCAAATTTCATTATGCTACGTTAAGTTTATTTTGAATAATTAAGAAATAAGTTTTGGGGACGCCTTATTCAAAATTGTTTCTTAAAATGTTTAACTGTAAACCGAATTGTTTTGCTGAATATTCATTTGATCGATATTGTTAGTCTTTCTATCATATTCCCCTTATCGGCTATAGACAGACAAACCAAATGAGCAATAGGTAATGCACAATATATTGAGTGATTACATATAGTATCGTGAGGTCCATTTAGAAAATAAACAATTGTGCTATTATTCATCATTATGAGGTTTGTTTATCTGAGATTGTTAGTTTTGAGAAATGATGAAAATTTCAAAGATTGCAAATAGCATGCGCATAATTCTCATAATATCTCTAAAGGTGTGGCGGCGAAAAACCTGTTGAGATTCTCGTGCTTGCAGAACAAATATCCTTTTAAAAATTAATTTGTTGTATTTTTGACAACAAAATTTACCCATCTTAATCTTTTTTACATTTGTTTTAGGGTTTACCATATTCAAACATTTATACTATTTATATTTTATCATTTTCTGTACAAAAATATGTTATTTGTATTCTGAATAGGAAGCAGAAGAAAACAATTAATTCATTATTTGTAAGGCGTATATCTCAAAATATCTGTCATAAATATAAAGATTTTGTCAAGAATAGCGTAAAATTTTGAGTTATATTTGAGAAATGTGGCTGAGAAAATTAAATGCTTGACTCCAGAATCTAGTCATACATTGTAAACTCTTAATTACAGGAAAGGCTTATATCGCAAAACTACTTTTCATTTGCAGGTCAAACTTCAGAAATAGTTTTAAGTTGTATATATTACATTCACTTAATCTATTTGTAATTCCAAATTACTAAATAAGCGGTTTCTTCTTAAATTAGGATATTTATGAATTGACAATCGGAAGTTAGCATTTCTGAATATATTCTTGAACGCATTTAGTGCCTTACTTCTAGCTGATATCCCATCGAAAAGTCTATGAGTTTCATACTAACTCCCAGGAATGTACTGATGACAATTCAGTTCATTGTACCAATCTCTCTTCTATATATTTACAGCATATCATCTATTGAAAAATTGAAGAAATAGATGACTAAACTGTCAGAAAATTCTATGAAGGTTATGTTTTTCAGAAATACTAGGGAATTAAACGCCCTAAATTCTATTTATACAGGCATATGATAAACCCCATCATAGATAACCCTCGTAGCTGTGGAGTAGTTACCGAACAAGTAATAAATGTCGGATTCTTTAATTCACCAACTTTTTTATACAGCTGAAATGAAGTTGCAACTGCATATCGCAGAAAATAGCTTGCATTTATTTATGCCATCTTGTCGAGAGTAGACTTACTTAATTCTTACGTGCACTTCATTTAGATTTTCCTTGAACGCAAACGGAATTGTCAAGAATTGTTTTCTTTTTTATGAGTTTGTAAGAGAATCCAAAGAGGAGTCATATGCAGCCAACATTTTAATTATTAACAATATAGAATTATTAACAATATAGAATTATTAACAATATAGAATTATTAACAATATAGAAATGTATAAGAAGTGTATGAATCCATAAAAGGTATAGTAATATCGTGTTTCAAATCAGAGCCAGGTGATAAATTAAGAATTTAAGCCCATACTGTCCGCATCAAGACAATTAACACCTTGGATAATTGCCACCCCCAATTACGATTCCTCCTGAAAACAATTCCCCCTAGGTTAATTACCATCCTTGGTTAATTACCCACTCTCTAATATATTAAGAAGTTTTAAATCTTCGTCTAAAAGTTCAAATTATACGCAATTCCTCGCAAATATTGTATCACATTTATGTTTTAATAATTGCTAACTACGGCATTAATACGGGCTGAAACATCTAAATATTTCTTTCTAGATGGCTGTTTAGCAAAACTCGTCAGGGATTGAGTCATAAGCACTTGTTTTAATGCCTGTTCTCTTTTGAAATATTTTAAAACTTCCAAATGTTTGTGTGGCTTCCACGACATTGTTCTTGTAAGTTCATCTGACGTTCTGTTGTACACATTCCATAGATCCATTCCAAACACTGGTTCTCGCCGTCTTCCTCTTCGACATAGTCGTCCTAAGTATGTATCCTAAAAGTAATCTTGCAAGGAATATGTTGCTGGTAAATGTATTTCACATAGGGTTTCAAAATGTTTTCAACATTACAAGTAGGAACAAAAGATAAAGCAGGCATCATTCTCACGGAGATTGGAAACACTTTATCCTTTTGGTATCGCTGTTGAAATCTGTGAAATTGAATGTTCCTATAGATGCTTTGGCTAAAGTGGAAACAACAACCGTTTATCTTGGCTTGAGGAAATGCCAAATGTAAACTATTAACCACGGCCTTTTCAAAATTACCATGATAGTTTTGGGTGCTAAATCTTGTTTCAATGAATTTAGCTGCTCCAGAAGATTCGTGTAAGTAGTTTGGTTTTTATCAGGTAACAGAGTGTAAATTAATGGCACTGAACTATAATCAACAACAAACACATTTCGTCATTATTAAAGTCTTAGATTAAAAATAATATTATCAAAACATGATGGTAAAACAGAAGACGTCAGTGGAATCAGTCGATCTCCATACAGAAATTATTTTCCTTCTGCAAATAAAAACTACACACGTTAGGCGCGCCCTTCTCTAAGCCGCACACTACATTTCCCACGTAGCGGCTTATACATCGGAAAATACGGTACATATCAGGGGTTAACTGCTTAGTGGTAATTGTTCTAAGAGGTTGTTGTCCCTTGTGGGTGGGTGGAGGGTTTGGATATTGTCCATGGAGGCAAATGTCCTAGACTCATACTGCTAGATTCTATGACAACAAGATACCATTATTGATGATGTGAGGCATTACTCTCTGTCAGTGAGAAACCCATGCTATTTAGCTGACAACATAGATATTAGAAAACAATAATTTCTGCTTTCAATGGAATTCTAGATATATAGGTTTCTTATTATGAAGACCTGAAATATAAAAAATATGAGGAGCCAGTCTAAATGTTGCTAAAGAATTTATACAGATTATATGCCACGGCACCAAATAAGCGTCATGAAATAAAAAAAATAGTCTTCATCTTCTCCTAAATCATGTCTTAGCCACCTGTATATTTTACTATCGTTCGTTCACCTTAGATGCTTCCTTTTCTGTTTAGTTTTGCGTTTCGCATTTCCTATTCATTCTTAATTCGGTTGCATTTTTTTCTCTATCTTCGTTTGTTTCTTTTTACTTTCGATATTTTTTACGCCTTTTTGGATTTTATTCATTTTCGCAGCATTTTTCACAATACTTCTAATTTATAGTTTTTCAACATATCTCATATCATCTATTTCTGTTTTTGTCATGTGTACTGTTATAATTTAGAAATATTCGTTTTATTAATCATTTATTTATTATTCTCTCTTGTTTCTCCCGGAATCACTTCCATCATATTTTGCAGTCAAAAGAAAATATCTATCAGTGTCGTATTTCTCACTACCATGATATTTTTTTTATATTTGATTTTTCACTTTTATTCTCTCGTTAATATCTTGTTTCTTCTGCAGCATCTCTTAGCTGCTTTCTTTTATTTGTTCCGTTACGTTTGGTGGGTTAGTATTTTTCATTCTTTCTAATCTCTCATTATCGTTCAAATTATCTCTTACCTTTGTGCGTCTCTTTGATTCTGATCGATCTCCTCAAAGTCCATTTCAATTATTATTTCCTTTTCCATGTCTTTGTGAAATTATTTTTCTAACATCCAAGGTTTATAGGTACAACACGTCTCCGACTTCCTCAGCGCACGAGATTACACAGGTATGAGTGATATGAGATACATTTCTAAATAATCTATACATATCCCTTCGACTAAAATATAGAATAGAAACAAAATAAAATCTGTGGATATAAGTCTGCAGAGTTCTGATTTTCTTTGTTGAAGTGTACGTCAATAATATGTAAGCAAAACACACATACACACATGCTCAAGCATGAACGCATAGGACAGCTCGTTTTTAAAATCTTCTACGTTCTTGCAAGACAAAAATTAAAAATAAAATGCATTGAATAATCAAGAAAATTTTTAAAAAATGAAAATACGGAGAAATACGTAAAGTAAGGAAAGAAAAGATAAAGATGCTTAAATGTTAATCTTCGTGCGTTAGAATTCAATGAAAACAATGATTTCGACTAAGAGGTATTTCAATAGCAAGCATCTTTCGGGGTATAAGTGAATCACAACATCTCACGCCTTTGTTACAAATCCTGTACATATCAATCAAGAGACATGACAGTAGTTATCGTTGCAGACAGTGTTTATCGCAGCGTTTGAAATATCCGCGCTTATCTAATGGCTGGAATTTCAGCCAAAAGTAACAAAGATGACCATAACTGGTTACGCAGAATGTCAATAACTACGTTGTTGCGTGTAAACGGATAGAGAAGCGTGATGTTTCCCGCTTCTCCCACACAATTCGAGTGCATGAAATTATGGAAGTGGCTGTGTATCATTGTCGTTGCTTTGCAGAATAATTCAATCATCGTAAAACCACCATGCTGATTGTAATTGTGAGTTTACCAGATATGAGTCAAAGAGTGATATCTATTAGAAACGCAGGGTTTGAAAATCGCAGGATTCGTCTTAAGTGCGAACACACAATACGCATATCTGGATCATCATTTCAATCGATCTCATGCAAAACGCCAATTGTCAAGAAAAAAATCAAGTCATTTGAGTTTGCATGAGAATACTGTTGATAAAGAAAGTAGTTGAAAAGATTCCCAAACCTCGGTGTACCAGCTGGTGAGGTGCGTCTGCAGGTCATAAAATAGATGTTCGGCATCACGACTCGTATTCCAGCATGACGATGTATTGCACGAGTCATCTGCAGTTGATTCTTTCAGAGAGTTACTGCAACCAAACTATGGAAGAAAATAATGGCTTCTTCCATACTCTATCTGAATGAAATGCAAAGATGTGACTAAATTTCCACACATGCACACATACACATAAGTACATGTATATGTGTATGTGTGTGTGTAAATGTATGCATTTGTGTATGTATGTATGAATGTGTGTGCTTGTGTGTATATATATGTAGGAATATATATA
>NC_068982.1:145846397-145860317 GCF_001194135.2 Octopus bimaculoides
GTGTGTGTGTGTAAATATGTGTAAAAATAGAAACAAATATCCACATCACAGTCACTGAGGTCAGCTCGTGATCTCCGATGAACTAAGTCATTTATGGGTTGATCTGAAGCTTTAGCAAACATCTCTGGTTCAGTAATCCTCACTTGTAATGAAATAGAATATACCGTAATTGCAAAGTAACCTTATAAGGCCCTCGACCATTTCACTTTCACACTTCTAAGCATACATATAAGATGTGAAAGATGCCTCTGCTTTTTGGCATGCTGCGCAAGACGATATATCAATAACTTTTCTGGTCAGAACCAGTAAAATGGTAAACGTGTAAATGAAAATATATCAGATTATATAAATAAGTTTAGAACAGATGCATTTAATGATTTACAAAAATATTCTTGATTAATTGGAAATTTCTTCTTAATTTAAAAACGAAAAAAAAATGAAAAATGAAATTAATTTTTAGGGATTCTCAAATAAAGGAAAATAAGTTTGACAAATTAATAATTAATTTTACTAAATTTATTTACAAGCTTAAGGGGGAATTTTGAAGTTTATTTGCAGTCAGAGGGGCAACTATGGATCTTGTCGCACACAATATGACATCAACAATAAAATAATTATCAAATATCTGAGTATATCATGCACAAGCAACCAAATAGCCAATTTACACACGACATATATTAAAAGAATATGCAATACGTTTCGTGTGTTAACGTCAAAAATGTAATAATATTATGGAGCAGAAACAAATTTCATTATGTACGACATCACATGCTATATTAACAGCAACTATGCAAGTAATTATGCAGCCAATCAGAGATTTGCAATTTAGTTCAGTATTTTTCCCTAACAACTCGGTCCGGATTTCGATATCACTGCGTCGTAACGATTTTGTTATAGATTAAAATGTAAGCCGGAACTTCCTCAAATTATGTACCCCTAATTCTCAATGTTCTTAGACATGGCAAAAGACTTTAAAACATACGTATCTTTTATCTTTTACTTGTTTCAGTCATTTGACTGCGGCCATGCTGGGACAGCACATTGTAGGGTTTTTATCGAACAAATCGATCGTAGGGCTTATATATTTTAAGTCTAGTTTCTTATTTCATAGACATCTATTGTCGAACCGCTAGATTACGAGGATCTAAACACATCAACACCTGTTGTCAAGCAGTGGTGAGGGACGAGCACAAACACAAAGACACAAAGAGCATATATATATATATATATATATATATATATATATATATATATATATATATATGTGTATATATATATGCCACAGGCTTCTTTCAGTTTCCGTCTACCATATCCACTCACAAGGCTTTGGTCAGCCCGAGGCTATAGTAGAAGAGACTTGCCCAAGTTGCCACGCGTGGGACTGAACCCGGAACCATGTGGTTGGAAAGGAAGCTCCTTAACATCTAGCCACGCCTGCGGCTATGCATTCATCATATAGAAAGCACAAACAGTATTTTGTGCTTTGTCAACATTTCGAAAAATAGAAGTACTCATGGCAACAACATGTTACTTATAATGTAATGAGAAGCTGTCACAAGCACTCCAATGTACCCTTTATGTATAACACATCAGGTACTTCGTCTTAACAGTCTCCATCCTAAAACTTTTCTGCTTCTAAATCTAACTAGTAACCATATCAACATGAGAAACATACGCAACCAATTATTCACGATCAAGTGAACATGCTTCTATTTCAATAAGCATCACTTATAATGACAGCGATCTAGTAACTTCCGTCACACACTGACAGTGTCCCCGACATATAAAGCTTATCTGTTGTAACTGTTTGAATGTGACCGCACCCACTTCTTACATACAGGTATTTCTACATATATGTAAACAATGTATTTTAGTCCGAATAGGCATTATTCTTTGTGCTTTTTCTACCGAACTGCTTTGGCTGGAAATGTCACTTCTATTTCTAATTATTTTAACTTTCATTAGGTTGTGTTGAGAGAAAATCATATCGACAGATAAAGAATAAGTAGTATTTCTGTAGGGAGGAAGTATTAACTTTGTAATGAGGCATGTACCCCAGGTTGGTTTGGTGGAGTGATCGATATCTCGGTTGCTCAGAGAGACTGTAAGCGTTATAGCAATCATAGAGGTGACATATCAGCAAATAAAAAGTACGAGATATCATTAGATATACAAGTTGATAGACAAATATTGGTTAAATTTAACCTTTCTTTCCGATACTTTTTAAAATATTTGTCTTTAATACAATCCCCAAAATTATAGTAAAGTGCTTTACTCAGGCCGGCAAACTTTGAATTTCCTTTAATGTACTTTGGCTAAAATTCTGATTCATTTTTTAGATTACTATTGAGACAATATCAAAAATGCATAAAAGTAGTGTAATGTAGCATTTAATGAAAATGTGGGATTTTTAGTGTGGGATCTTTACTGTTTGGCTGACTCTATTCAATTTCTCCAATTGTTCGAACTGATTTCAAATTTGGTGTAGTTTTGTACGCTCATACTTGTCATGAAATTCATTTCCCCCATAAATCAATAATTAAACAGTTAATATTTTAAAAATTTTGCTAATTTTGGGTAATTTTAGCGAATCAAAATTCACAGACATATAGGTGCTTATTTCCATAGTAAAAATCCAAGCGTTGGAAAAGCATTTATGAAAATCTACGTGTGTCTACAAACTGATATTTTACACTGTGTTTTGCTGCTTGTACCCAATTTTTGTTACTCCTAAAACAACAAAATGTATTGTTTACTCTTTTTTCACATTAATGCATATTGAATGTGTAAAACTACAAAATATGAACTACTTACTCGTTTTGGGGTCATTTTTCGCTTATTAGATACTTAAAACACTTGCTAATATCGCAATATTATGATTATTGTTTTGTCGTATTACGTTTGCAGTTATGCAGAGAATGACACCTTCCAAATCCTGTTTTATGACTGGGTAAAAAATGATCAAGCTTTCAAAAAAAAAAAAAAAAAAAAAAAGAAATCTGGATCAAGTTAATTAGACTCTGAGATTCAAAATTTTAAAAGTGCAGCTAAACAGAAATGATATTTACTCATAATTAATGAGATAATCTGAGGATTTTGTGTGGTTTTTTTCTGCTTTCTAATGTTTCTAAATTCTATTAAAATACATTCGTCCATTTATATATCAAATTCAGTCACATATCCTATCTATTTTTCTCACTCCATATTTACTTACTTCGCTAAATAACGCTAAATATACAGAGTAAAGACAATGAAACTTCAAATTCTCACAAATGCACAAATAGAACCCCAAGTTCGTATTGGATATTTTAATTACGATTACACATATATATGTATGTAAACTTTTGTGCATGTGTTTATGATTGTGTACGCCTGAGGAAGTTCAGTGCTCTCCAATTTGCTCAAAAATGATAAATGACTAAATTTGCAAGTTAGTTACAAATAGTGCCAGATATATGTGTGTATTGAAACAGACAGAAATCTTCGGTTTTATTCAGATTTCCCAACAAATTATTCATATGAAATAATTCCAGTTAATATGTCTCCATACTGATATGTTTCCATATTTACGTCTCCATATCAACCTCTACCAGCTGGAATTGACAGCTAGATTTGGACCAAAACTAGGAACACAGATAAGGAAAGAGGCAAATATACTTTACATATATGAAATCTGAATCGAATATATTAATAACATCATTGACCATTTTGTCCTATCTATTGATACACACTATGACGAATACAAAATCCATAATTTCTCCCTATATATGCGAATCTATCTATCTATATATCTATCTATATATCTATCTATCTATCTATCAGTTTCTGTTCCAAACCGCTAATTTACGGGGATGTAAACACACCAACACTAGTTGTCAAGCGGTGATGTGGGGGCAAACACTGTGACATGGACTCTCATATAAATATATACATATACATATACATACATACATATACATATACATACATAGATATGTATGTATATATATAAATATATATATATATATATATATATATATACATATATATATGATTTAATAATAGGATAAAGTCTTTATAAAAATTTATCAAGTAGTTAGCGTTTAAAAAACCTCATAAGGGAAAAAAACCATCATTTTCCCTATAGATATACTTAATTTATATAAGGGCATTACTATACAATAACTCCTCACTCTAAGAGGGACTCCAGAAGTCAAACTACTATAATAAACACATTTTCACTGATCGCGAGGGAATGCAACTCTCAAAGCTAACCTCCTAAAAGCTTTTAAATTAACGGTATACCATGGTTTCATAATCAACGCAGTAATCTGCATCTTTTATTCATCAGTACACGTATGGTCAAGACACATACAAATAAACAAAAATCAACATACCCGACGAACACTCCATGTATTCAGCATAGTACATACAAGATTGTTTACTCCTATATATCCATGAAAGAGGCGGGCTTTTTGAATTACACTTCGGTACATGTGCTTTTAAAGAATAATATTCAGCACTGAATATATTCTAATTATTTATAATTCAATAATAGGATAAAGTCTTTATAAGAATTTATTAAGTAGTTAGCGTGAAAAAAACCTCATAAGGGTAAAAACCAGCATTTTCCCCATTTTTTTTTGCGGGGGGGTGGGTGATATTGTATTGTATCCGTAAGTTTTGTTATCAGGATTTGTTTGAGTCTTCTGTTATATTAGTTTTTATATTGTGCGTTGTTTGTGAAGTGCAAATTGTGTTCTTCTGTCAGGTATCGGCCTTCTATGGCACATTTTGTGGGTTTTGTTCATTTTGTAGGGCATTTACTCTATGAATTTATTCTTGAATGTTTTTTTTGGAGGGGGGGGGTATGTTGTATAGTATTCCATGTGTGTAACTTATAAGTTAACTCTTTTATAGTATTTATGATTATCTGTCTGCAGTTCTTTCTCTTTTGGTTGGTTTTGTTATGGGCACCGTTAATTATTATTATTTTCATTATCATCTTCTTTCAATTCTTCTTCTCCTTCTCCTTCTCCTTCTTCTTCTCCTTCTCCTTCTTCTTCTTCTTCTTCTTCTTCTCCTTCTTCTTCTTCTTCTTCTTCTTCTTCTTCTTCTTCTTCTTCTCTTCCTTCTTCTTCTTCTTCTTCTTCTTCTTCTTCTTCTTCTTCTTCTTCTTCTTCTTCTTCTTCATCTTCTTCTTCTACTTCTTCTTCTTCTTCTTTTTCTTCTTCTGCACTGACTAAACAAATTTGGCATGTTTAAGAATCCAACACATATAAAGACAAATTTAGAAAGAATCAGTAGTTAACAACAACAACAACAACAACGAAGATGACGCCGACAACAACATCAACAATAGCAGAAAAGCGAAGAAACGCCACAATGCCGATACAGCACGTCTACAGTAATCGCAACTGGTCTGGTAGTCAAATCGACATTCTCGTTAACGCATGGTTCATTCTTTCTCAAACTGAAAACATCCATACCCCCTCTATACATCTCATTGCTAGGAGAGTTGTTTGGTATTTCGATAATCGCCAAAAGAGACAAAATCAAGACAAACTGAAGCAAATTACTACTTCATATAGTAATTTGCTTCGTAATTAACCACGTCGATAAACTCGCTCAAATCTTTCCAACAACCAAAGCCCGCGACGAGCAACGGTAATAGAAAGATACAACAACTACAACCACATCAGCAGCAAAAACAACAGTTTCAACTAGCAGAACAATAAAAGTAGCAATAATGACGACAGCAGAAACAAGTCCCGTAAACCACTGTACCACAAAAGACTCAATACCATCCTCATTGACATTACTGCCATCATCATATACTACTACTACTACTATTACTACTGCTACTGCTGCTGCTACTACTACTACTACTACTACTACTACTACTACTAATACTACTACTGCTACTGCTACTGCTGCTGCTGCTGCTGTTGCTATACTACGACTACTACTACCCCACAGCCCCCATCACCACCTATAATACCAATCTCAACCACACCTTCGTTCTCAGTCACCCACCACTACTGCCTCAACGTTAGTATTATCAAACTATGCCACATCTATTACTACTACTACTTCTTTCAGTGTTCAACCTGAACTTCATTTTTTTTCTGCATGTCCACCTCCCTTGCCCCAATATAATCAAAATGAAAGAAATTTAGACCTAAGACTATTTACAATCCACTGCCTCTTAAAACTTCCATACATCTACAATGAAACCCGAAATTTCGCTGCCATTCTTCACACGCAACACTATGCACATGCCGTGACTGCAACCTCACAGCTATACCAGGAACAAAATATCCAATTAATAAAGCAACTCCAACTATAGTATATCTGCTACAACAGTACCTACACCAAAATCGAAATCAATTCATAACCCTAAAATCTACCTATATTCCCGGCGCTATGGGATTCTGCTTGTAGCATCTCTCCGTGACTCGTCTTACCATCAAGAACGTACCGACATGTAATTTTCTCACAACTCAGGTACCCTAAAAGTACCCAGTGATTACAAAAACAAAATCTACAGCTCCGGTTCAAAATTTTCCACCAACTCAGGAAACTGGGAAACATTCAGTAGGAACACTAACGAACCAAAGAAACGACAAAACTGTCAGTGTAATCACAACTCCAGCCAATACAATTTTTCCTGATCAGGTAACTTCTTTTTTATCCATGCAGAACCTAGAAAAAGTGATTCAGCAAAGTATCTGAGCTACAAGACAGTACTACCCCCTGTCACTACCCCAGTGCATAGACTTGATGCCAATAAACCATAAATCTTTTTCGAACGCTACTCCAGTCTCAACATTTTTGCTGAATGCGCAAGGCTTCAGTTCATCTCGCAATTAAAAAATAGGGATAGACCAGTTCATTTCAGACTGGCTTTCCGACCACCCTTATCACATTCTTTTGTTTGTTTTTGCTGAAACTCACCTAAACAACTCACTCTTGGAAGATAATGTAAAGAAGAGGAATTATAATACCATTCATACAGAAGAAAGAGAAGTGTTGTTATTTTCATACATGACTCATTTACAAATGTCTCATTCACCAATGGCTTTTGTGTATCAGTATCTGCGTATAACAAAACTAATGATTTAGTAATAATTGGGCTCTAAACAACACTCCAAGCATCACTACAGTATTTTGAGACTTTCACTCAACACTGCTGATTTGATAGTTTAATAATGGGTGACTTTATTTCCCTTGTGTTGACTGATCTACTCATACTGTGAAGATAGGTGTGGGTATTTCATCTCCAGCGAAAGCAGCAGTGGAATTAGTTTTCGAATTCATGAATGATTTTTTCCTATCCCAACTCGTGCTCGTGCTAATGAGATTTCCACAAGAACACATTGAACTTAGTGTCTAGTAACTACACTAACATTATCCGTAATATTACAGCAGACGAAAAACTCTCCTCTCTGACCACGATATCTTTCACTATAGTTTGAGATTCGGGCAAACAATAGTGATGCAGAACGATCATGCTGCAGCACTTCTTTTTGACATCATAGATCTACAGGGTTTGTATCTAAAAGAAAAGTACTTACAGGAAAATATATATAAAAATAGAGGATAAATCGAAAAATCAACCAGCTAAAAAATCTCCGGTTTCCTTGAAATGTGTGTGTGTTTATGTAGGTAATCTGTCTCTCTGCTCTGTCTCTCTGCTCTGTCTCTCTGCTCTGTCTCTCTGCTCTGTCTCTCTCTCTGCCTCTCTCTCTTTCTTTCTCTCTCTTTCTCTTTCTTTCTCTCTCTCTCTCACATACA
The DNA here is from genome assembly GCF_001194135.2 of Octopus bimaculoides. NCBI lineage: Eukaryota > Metazoa > Mollusca > Cephalopoda > Octopoda > Octopodidae > Octopus > Octopus bimaculoides. The sequence continues at coordinate 145,854,174 of NC_068982.1, forward strand.
CATACGTGTACTCATACACTCACATATATATATAATGTTTTGGAACAGTGGATCTCGAAGCAGATAAAGCTATAAATGATAGCGGGGAAATATTCGGTTTAAAAAATCAAACTTGGTTCTTTCAAAATTATGATCTATCCATATCTTTCACCCCATATATCAAGATATAATTTTTTCTTGATGTTATTTACACCGAACTAGCGGCTTGTACTTTCCTTTCTGCAAACTAAGAGGCAAATGGACACTACATGAACCGACTATCCAATCATTCGAGATCTGCAATGCGAAATCTAGCTAAGGAATATTTTCCTTACAATTTCTGTATCATTGGCAAGTGAACAAATTTCCAATGGTTTAGAGATAATATTATACACATACTTTGCGATGAAAACTGGTGCTATGACAGCCGGATCGGTAATTCCCGTAAGCAGCAAACTGTACTAAGACATATTCTAATATGTTATTATTCATTCAACCAATATAAACAATATAGAATGTAAACTAAAAACCACCAGGCATAGTGCTAAACTTAGAGCCATTGCTGATCCGAAAAAAAGAAAAAATGTCAAAGTTAACAAATACATCTAGAAAAACACTTATACTGAAAATGACACTGACCCTCTCCCCAGGGTTACAAATTGTTAATATAGTTGGAAATCTTAACGCTCATCCAGTAGTAGAATATCTCATAGATAGTACCTGGAATGGAATAAATAAACCCGTAGACATCCATCATGGCACTATTACTGCTACTACTACTACTACTACTACTACTACTACTACTACTACTACTACTACTACTACTACACGGAAAATGATAAGAATGTACCAATCGCAACAATAGGCATCGGAATAATGGACAATTTATAAAGAGCGAAACTAGAAATTTGAAAATCAATAACTGAAACCACACTAACAATAGAAGCAACACTATCCTTTCTTACATAGATAAATTTCAAATTCCTGACAGACAAAGCTCTGTGAAGTGTTTTATATGTTACAATAACAGAAATATACACGTTAATAATCGTCATATAAACAAACTAACTCATAGGAATTAAAGAATGCGTGCAATAGGAAAATCCGACTAATGCACCCTTGAGTTCTCAGTCAGTAACTGAACAGATTTTAACTCTAGACAGCCTCAAATTTTCCTCTTAACGGTACGTGCCTATTAAGTAATATAGTACATATATAAATATATAAATTAGTCATGCTAGATAACAACAAATATTATATCGATTCTACATGTTACTCATTTAAGCACCGACGTACTGTAATTTGACTTGGTTATGATCACAGAAAATTACTTAAGGGCACCTCGCTATCAGAATATATATAGGGTCTAAAGAATGAAATTGTTGGCTTTAGACTGCAATTTAGTATCATTACGACAGCTCCTGAAAACACAGGAAATAGGTAAAGTTTGTAGACTTAGCTGAATAAAACGGTGTAACATAAATCTTGAAGACAAAAAGTTACCTAATCATAGATTTTTTGTAACGTAAAAACTATAAATCCTTTCCGTTATATCTGCATATTAAGTTGCAATAACAAAGTCAAACCCAAATAGTGATACTCTGAATTCATTTAATACCTATGTTTCAAGTTTGCGAAATATATAATAGGAAAAGTATCCATTATGTAAACCATCCTTAGTTAAAGCATTTAAGAAATATGATTATAATGATGGAAATATTTCAATATGTACGTGGTTAGAGCAGTAAGCGAACTACTAATTTAGGGGGATAGGATAGGTATACAAAGAGAGTGAGAGGGGAAAGATAGAAAAAAAGGAAGGAAAAGGAAGAGAAGGGTATGTAAATGAGATAGTGGTGAGGGAAAGAAAGAACGTACAAGTACCTATATTGAAAGAAAATAGGATAATATCTTTTTGTTTTCAGAGATAATATAAGCAAAATTGATGAAGAATAGCTGATTCAGAACGTCATGACTTTGGGGAAAAAAATGGAATGAAATGAGCCAGATGTAAGAGTGTAGCTTAGATTTTTTGTAGTGAATGAAATTAGTAGTCTGTGGCTATAGAAATGTGGAGTCCAGGTGCTTTGGTCTAAATAATAATCATAATTTCAAATTTTGGACACGACCAGCAAGGTTGGTGCATCGATCCAAATGCTCAACTGGTGATGATGTTATTGACCACAAAAAGGTGAAAGGTAAAATATGAATCTGTTGGCGATCGTATCTCTTGCAAACTGACCGTAGATTTTTTTTCTAGTCCCATGCTGTTTCTTTTTTGTGTTCTTTTCATCTTTAAGTTTTTTTCTTTCTTAATACAATTATCAATTTTAATGACGCCGGGCTTCTTTGCATGTTTCAACAATGGTTCCACGTTATTTTTTTACATACCCTACTAAGATGTTTCCCTCTGTTTCGATACAGTCCTTGCAGCTGATCAAGCCTCTCCCATCCTTTCTTCTGGACAAGTAGAACCTATCGGTGTCACTGTTAATGTGGAAGGCTCCGTGCACTGCCGATATTTTCTTTATTTGTATCCATGTTCATCAGTTATTTCTTTTGAATCCAGCTCCATACTGAAATGACTCCATCACCCATGTATTAACTGCTTGGATTTTATTCCATCCGGTCAATTTTTAGCGCAACACCAATCTTAGTCTTCGGAAATACTCCCTTGTTCGGTTGCTCTTTCATTTCTCTCCCCATTATTTCTCTCCCCATTATGTCAAGGTATTTGTAGCCTTCTTTTTCTATTTATTTAATCAGTTCTGTATTCAGTAATTCTATCCCAGCTAGAGACTGTACCTTGCCTCTTTTTAGATACATTATACCACACTTCTTGAGTCTTTCTCCTTTCTCCTTTTCTCCTTTTTCTCTCTCTATTTTCCCCTTTAGCTCCTTGTATTTATCTCTCCTCTTTCTCCTCTCCCCTCCCCGCCCTCTGCACTTCTCTCTTCTCGCTTCCAATTTTCCCCTTCCTACTACTGACACGTGACCCGTAGTCATCCCGTTTTTTTTCTCACTTTCTCCTTTGTTTTCCACCCCGACCACTGAAGCATCCGGGTGCAATTTCTCTAATCTCCACTACAACCTGTTTCGTTGTCGTTTTTCCTATTTCTGTTATGCTTTGGTCTCATTTCCCAACAGCTACATGCCGGTCACCACCAAGAGGGATGAATATTATCGTTAAAGGTGCGAAATTGCGTTTATGTCCCTGATCAATAACTGTTGAGGAGTTAGTATCATTCTTTGTCTGTTATCTATTCTTCTGTGTATTTAGTAAAAGATTTTTTAACATATGATAGATTCTCTTTTCGTAAACGACAAATGAGTGCTCAGAAAAATAAACTGTTAATCATGCTCTATGGACACGTATGTGTCGCATGAGGCCTGCTGGTGTCTTGCAAACCTTTTGGAAAATGGAACAAGCTGAGGATTCAGTCTGATTGATAAATTGCAAATCATTTACTATGTGTTTTCTTGAGTGAATGGCAAGGCCTGCTTTGCTTCGTGTCACAAAACCACAAAAACTGATTTGATTTCCATTTAGTTGAACAGCGTTTTGACAGCCTGCCTTCATACTTGTACGAAGTTGGTCCCAATGTTGTAGTCGACGTAGCTTAATTCTTTCAGCCAAGCCCTGCGGTCTGATGCTCTTTTTAGTCAGGAAGGAAAGGGTATGTTGCATCGTTTCAGATTGTTTTTTAATTTTCTCTGAAGCCCAACTGACCTTCCTTTTGGGAATTTGCCAAAGAGAAGTTGACTCGGAATTCTGATATCACTCATACGTGAAAGATGATCTGACAATCTAACCTGTATTTTGATAAGGATGACTTCAATACTTGATATGTTGCATTTTCTAAGTATCTTACTGTTATGAATATGGTGAATTGGTTTTATGTTGGAGATAGTACGCAAGCATCGCATCTGAAAAGCGTCAAGCTGGTTGATATGCTTTCGGTACAAAGTTCAATATTCAGCACCACAAAGCGATGTTGTCAAGACCACCGATCTATATACATTGACTTTCACCTTCAACGATACAACCTGTGTGTTCCAAACCTGAGATAAAGCTAACCGAAAAATTCCCGATTCTGATCTCAATTTCGTTATCAATCTTCGCATCGCCCCATAATCACTTCTATACTCAAATGTTATTCCTTCTTTAACACCCTCGAACGCTGTTCCAACATGATTGAGAAACAGAAAGCAAATAAGAGTTGCGCAAAAACACAGCCCTGTACCAAAATTTGCAATCAATATTAGGATATATTATAGAATCAGAATTATAGAGCTATTTCGAAGTGTCAGTAAGTAACGTAATCATAATATTTATTGGAGATGACAACTCTAATTTATTCTTTAATTGATTTCATCGTTATAGTATGCCATTTTTTAACGTTAATAGTCCTATAGTACTTTCCATTTATGTATCCTTATTTCAGCAAGAAAATAACATTCTACTATTTCCTGAATAGACGTACTATACCCAAAATATGTTCAAAGATTTCTTCCATACTATCCAGATTAAGCATTAATGAATGTCTGACTATTTATTCCTTAACGCATGTTTAGCCCTGGTGCTACGCATGGTAAAATCAAGGACAGACCTTTCATTATTTTTTTGTTATGATAATTCTGACAACTGCAGAGGGACGTATTCTAGAAACTTTACACGCCTAAAACCCTTTGAATGTCATCATAGTGTACCTACTTCAGCAAATAGTCTAAGATATTATCTAATTTAAACAATATTTGGTTACTATTTCTAGCGGAAATTTTGACCTCCTAATTTTCTTAAGTGGAAATTACAAATTTTCATTGTGAACATTTGTAACTCTGAACGTCAACTAATCCATTGTTGCTAAACATAATGGCCGGAAAAGCAAAGACAAAAAAAAAGAAAAAAAACACATAGAAACATATACTCACACATCCACACAGTCACACACCCGCGCAAGCACACTCTCAAACGCATATATATGAACACACACACTCACACACACAGACATTCGAACTCGTACACAAACAAGAAAAATGCGATGTAGTTAATCTGAATCACTTCTATTGTTTTGCTTATAAGGTCAAAACTGCGAAATAATAATTACATAAAACGATAGACGTAAGTCAAGTAATTTAATATCAACAATGATGCACTAATATACACATAAGCAATATTTTGTATTCGAGAAAAACATTAGCAAAGAAATTTTGATTACTTTGTGAGGTTTTTATATGTTTTCGTGTGAATGTATCGAGTTACGTGTCTATTAATTTCCGTATTCATATGCATACATATGTATTTTAATATATATATATATATATCCATACAGGATGAGTGGTATGCCACATTATACTCGTTCGATACTTGATATGTCATCATTCCACTTCATTTTTATTTCTAATCATTTTAACTTCATAAATGCATGTAAAGTGGAATCATTTATTGTGTACAGACGCAGGCGTGGGTGCGAGGTAAGAAGCTTGATTCGTAACTACATTGTCCGGTTTCAGCCCTACTTTCTGCTAACTTGGGCATATCGCTTGTACTATAGCCCGGGCCGAGCAATGCTTTGTGAATAGATTTGGTAGATATAAATTGAATGAAGACAGTCAATGTGTGAGTGTGTGTGTGTATGTATATATTTGTTTCGGTGTCAATCTCTGGACAGTGCAATCTGAGGACATATACCGAGCGCGGTAAAAGTCAAACATCCATCAACATCATGGTGTCTGGAGTGATTATTAGTAATGGTGACGTTATGACTTAATTCATCTTCACACACGGACTCACACCCAACACGGAGGCCTACATGGAATGTCTGGAAGAGGTAATGCTGCCCTGGTTCAAGAGGGTGGCTGATGGAAAACTCCATGTCTGTCAACAGGGCTCTCCACCATGCCACACAAGCCGGAGAACCCAATCATGGCTGTCAGACAATTTCTGCGACCACACGACGCCTAACATTTGGCTACCAAACTCACCAGACTGCAACACCTTGATTATTTGTGGTGGTGGAGGGTGCAGTTGAGCGAAGACCAACAAAACTCCTTGTAACACCAAAGATGAACTAAAGGCTAGGGTTATGGAGGCATCCACTAACTTAAAAACAAGGAGATCATCCCGAAGAGTTGCAAAAAATTTCGAAGTCGTCTGGAGGCCTT
>NC_068982.1:145860705-145861974 GCF_001194135.2 Octopus bimaculoides
ATATACACGCACACACACACATGCACACACACAAAGGTGCAGGCATGGCTGTGTATTAAGAAGCTTTCTTGTCAACCACATGGTTTCGGGTTCAGTCTCACTGCGTGGCATCAAGGGTAAGTGTCTCCTACTATAGCCGCGGGTCGAATAAAGCCTAGTCAGTGGATTTGGTAGACGTAAACTGAAAGAAGCCCATCGTATATGTATATTTGTATATCTATATGAGTGTATCTCTGTGTCTGTTTGTTTCCCACCACCACTTGGCAAGCGATGGTGGTGTCTTTACGTCCCCGTATCTTAGCGGTTCGGCAAAAGAGATTGATAATAGTAGGTTTAAAAAGGTAATAAGTCCTAGGGTCAATTTACTCGGCACAAGACCCCTACAATGTGGTACACCAACATGGCTGCAGTCAAAATGACTGAAGCAAGTAAAAGACAAACGATAAACATATAGGCAGAGAGAAAGAGAGAGAAATAGTGTTATCGCTCCATTTAAGGGGCAAAGTACGAAATTCTCGGCCCTCGAATCACTTTCTTGCTTTTGCTAAATATTAATAAAAATAAATCATACTTATATTTTGAGTGATATTTTCCGTGTTTGTATCACCAACCTATACACACACACACAGGCACACAGACACACGCACGCACACACACATACACACACACACATACACACACATGTACACACACATACACGCACACACACACGCACACGCACACACACACACACGCATAAGTTCCACATTTCATTTGTGCAGCTGAAGATAGCACTGTATTTATACTGATGTATATATACATATACAAAAAGATATAAACACACATATGCATACACATACAAATGCATATACATATGCGTTGTGTGTAAGGTGATAACAGTAGAATTCCTCCCTGATTACCTCATTTAGAAGAACTGTAATCATTCTTCAACAAGCTGCATATCGTTGTGCCATCAGAGAGAAATCCACAGGCATAAACATGGAGAAATGGTAGAATCATTAAAGTGTCGGCATTTTTTTTCTAAATCTTTGCTCTGAGTCGAAATTCCACGTAGTGTATCTCTGCGTTCCCCCTTTTAGAAGCGATGATAAAACGGGAAAGATGTCAATTTGAGGTCTCCGTGAAAAATTTATGGACCCTGCCGTTTCTTCATGAATAAAAGATAATCAAACAATGAGATCCTTGTTGATGCATTTCTACGTCCACATCAACACTTGATTGTTTCAAACAAATGATAATTTTTAATGATTATACAATTACACCAATCTA
>NC_068982.1:145862463-145863476 GCF_001194135.2 Octopus bimaculoides
GATGCTGGTGTGTTGACGTTCCCGTAACTTAGCGGTTCGACAAAAGAGACCGATAGAATAAGTACAAGGCTTACAAAGAATAAGTGCTGGGGGCGATTTGCTCGACTAAAGGCGGTGCTCCAGCATGGCCACAGTCAAATGACTGAAACAAGTAAAAAAGTAAAAGAGGCCACGTTATTTAAAACTTCGTTGCGTCCACCAGTAATAAACAAAATAGCTTAATAATATTATACATTACTTGTTCATGCATGATGTACCCGACACTCCTATTTGGAAAATAACAATTTTTTTCCTTCTATTGTTTAAAGAATAGAACGTGTCCTATTTAGGATTTTGACTTGATATTAAATTTAAATCAGCTATAGGCAAATAATTTAGGAAGTGTAACATATTGTTTCGTTTAGTTGCATATTTTTCTTTGTTACATAGGTCAGAAACGGAAAATTTAATTTATATTTTTTCTCGGCATAACAAATATGAGAGATATCTACAGAGATCATGTACTTCACACAAACTTATATTCACCATACAGACAGAAATAAAGACACAAAGAAATAATTGATACAAGTCTAACAGAGACAAGACGTAGCATTTACTTAGACAATGTCATATATTGTTCATTCCCGAACACATATACTTTCTAGCTGTAGATTTTTCCCATCCTATATATACCCACCTTACATTATACTGGATTTCTTAAACGGCTTTACTGTATTATACAATGTTGCCTGCATATTTTTGCTAAGTATGTATGTATATAAATTTTTGTGTACACACACGCGTGAGCACGCGCGCACGTGCATATGCACACATTGATACTTATTTATATCTATATGTCTGTTTGCGTAAAAAGACGTCAACAACGATATATGCATGCATACACGCACACACACACACACACACACACACACACACACACACACATATATATATGGATATATAAATATACATAATACACACACACATGAATACATATGTATATATGTATGTATATATATATATGTATATATATA
>NC_068982.1:145863617-145865095 GCF_001194135.2 Octopus bimaculoides
ATATATATATATATATATATATATATATATATACGTTGAATAAGTGAAAAAAGCTGATAAGTAAGTCGTAAATGTTTGAAAAATGGCTTGTCGAATTTACAATAACGCTATACTAAAGATGTGTCTATATGTAACTGCATATCCGAGTAAATGAAAAAGAGATAACATTAGTAGAGAAAAAATTATATATGTCAGACATTTCATTGATCTTTTTGTGTTTCTCACTAAAGTTTACATTAAAAAAGTATTCTTACTCTTACTTTTCATCCATTGGAAAGAAACTAACTTATTAATGTAACGTTTGGCTTTTCTCCCAAATCTGAGACTAAATATCAAAATAACAAGCGATGATCTGATAAGTACTGAATAATAATAAGAAACATAAATACTCTAGCAGATGAGGAGATAGTTTTCTCTTATCTCCGCATTTTCGTTTGCTTATTGAGTGGTAATTGACATAACAGAGACAGAAGAACTGTCTTTGAAATCAAAATAAGCTATTCAAAGGTTAATAGAGAAAATGGAGCTGTCAACATGATGTATTAAAGGGTGGTTTGCTAGAGTTGTCTCTTTAACAATTCAATTATACAATAATAGATATTTTTGTTCGTACATTTCTGTGGTTGTTTGTATACAAATGAAAATAAAACGATGGAAATAAAAGAAATATTAATCCGAACAATAAAAATCAGGGATAGAAGAGAAAGATAATTCAAAAAGATAAAGAAATGTATTGATTAAACAGTGGTGAGCTGGAAAAGTGTATATTTAAAGTTGAAAGGAAACTTTTGTGCGTCATTAATGTAAGCAAACGGTAATCTACATTCGATACCAGAATATTGCGTTATTGTTTGACACCTTTATTAATATAGATATTAATTATGACTCAAACGCTCCTAAATGTCTTAAGCACTTACTTATATAGTTACTCTTTCTTTGGTTAGTCATTTATCACAGAAAATCTTCTAGATAAAGTCCTACTATAGAAAATATAATGGGTACATAGTGAAGCTGGTTCAGTAAAACCGTGTAAGTTCTTTATTACATTTAGATTATTTCAGGATTCTGGGTAGTATCGTGCTGCATCCTATCTATATGTTAGGTGTTAGATTCATCAAATCCAGTAACGGAAAGAACGCTAGATAATTTAAAAACCAAAACAAAGAACGGTTTTAACTCTATATCAAATTGACCACTTCTTGGAAAGAAAATAACAACGAAATGAAGCATTCCTCCAACGTGCCTAATGTGCACAGATATTACTTGTTACAGGAGCAATATTCACAGTGCTAGGCTATTGATTTATTGCAAGGTATCAAATAATTACGGTTTTAGAAATGGAATTTCTTCCCTGCTGCGCCAGTCACAAAATGTCAAATTTACGGATCATTCTCAGAAAATGTCGCTTAATATCGGCCTTCAACGCTTCTGTTTACATTACAACTAAGAAGTTATAAGTCACATTTATATTTATATAT
>NC_068982.1:145865105-145870314 GCF_001194135.2 Octopus bimaculoides
TGCTTTTGAAAATGGATCTTTGATCTCAGTTATTCAGTCGTTAATGGATGCATTAATATTACAGATGACATTGTGAATTCACATCCGAGATAATTAAATGTATTTCTGCAAGTAATGTTTCTAGAAAAAGCGTGTAATTCAGAGCTTTTAATCGTAATCTTGCTCTTAGTTAGACATTCAACTTTTATATTTTTCGGAACAAATATTAAATGTTTTATTCAGTGTGAAGAACATTGACACTTCAAGAACTGTCCTTAACCTGTATTTAAAATATCTAAATAAACATAAAGATGTGAGTTCCTAACATTGATTGAATAATATGTTTCTGTCGATTTCCTATCACTAGGTGGTTATAAAGATGTAAGAAAGTCCTTGAATAGTTAATAAATAGTTTAATTCCTTTTTTGTGGTTTAAGGTAATGGATTACAACAGCTCTATCACATGTATCGATGAAACACTCTCTATACATAAAAATTCTTAGTTTCTATGTTTTAGCAGGTAGCAATTTCAGGATAAAAACAACCAGATATTTTTGCAATGGTCAGGTACAATCATAAAGGTAGAGTTAATATGAATATAAATTGAATGAAAAATAAAGTTCATTCTCCTTCTACAATAGTTTATCAAGATTCTAAGTGTATAGATGCCTAGAGAATATAGCGCTGCCAGAAGAAAAAAAAGCATTCATGATAAGCTAGAAGATATTTGACACTTTATCACGTCTGCGCTAATGTGTGGCATCTCCCTAGTCGACTTCATTATCCTCATTAAAAATTTTGGATGCAAACAGTTGCTTTTCAAGGATCGATATTTCAGATGACGTTGTGAAAACCAAGTTACATAAATAATGTCTTTGATAAGTGTAAGTTCATCAGATATCATCGGTAATTTTCTTCTCAAAAACCTTAGTTTTCTCTGAGAATTATGTAGCTTGATTACTGGATTTATATATGTTTGACACAAGGGTCATTTTTAATAATTTGCAAGATCGGAATATATTACAAAGCCATTTGTATACTTTGGTTAATTGTTAGCAAACACACACGGTGATATTGTTATGTCATATTTGTTATATTGCATTCTCTTGATGAGCTACAGTTTATTCAATTAGGTTGCTATTACCCGATGCCTATCAGTCAGGCTTCAGAGAAATAATGGAAGCGAAGTAACTGTGCATTAATATTTCACTCTTCATCACTTTGACTTACTATCAGGAACCCCAGAAGTATCAGAACCACATACGCTGCGCTCCTGTGTACTGCCAAGATCCTCAGGAAAACAGTCGATGCGAGAATATCTTAAGCTTTTAATCTTTTTCAAAATCGCAAATATTCCAAGAAACATTAAACAAAATCATTTGGTCTCTCCTCTCTGCAACACATCACCCCTACTCAGATTCAACATCACATTAAATACAATGTCTAACTTACTCACTCACAAATACTACGCGCGCGCTTAAACCTCTATATAACTGTTTCCTTATATTTGTCAACTATACATTTCCAATATTTAAATGAATCATAGCGCGCCACAAAAGCTGTTTTTTTTTTTTTTGCTGTTTATCCTAGGCCAGCCCTTCAAGTGAGTTATTTGATTATGCAAAAATTGTATTATAAACTGTGGTATCGAAATGATAGTGTAGAAAGCAACGGCATCACTAAAAATAACATTCTGTTTTTTTTTCTTTACATAGGAGTGACACATATTCAGCCAACATAAAGAAGAGGAAGACGAACTCTCCATGTAAATTACTAAATATAGTATCTACTTAGCCGACATTTTTTTTTATATATAGGCTGGACAAGAATGAGCTCGGTGTACATGCTAGCACTAATGATAATAAAATAAAAGAGATTTGGTATCCAGCTTGAAAATATATTTGGGGAAAATCCTTGTTTAAGTGAGTTAGAATGCTTCATTAGGAATCGTCATATAATATATAGAAACATGAGTCTTATCTTACAGCTCGAAAATAATGGACGGGAAAGGTAGACCTGGTGCAACGACCATCTGAAATGACGATGGTTTCAGACAAGGCAACGACGAATACTAAAACTGAGCCAGAGATTTTGTGACCAAGTCAGCACTAGTTCGCACATCGTCCTTAATCAAAGGTGCTGACATATGATTTTGAATATAATCCACAAATACATATCAAAGGAGAAACCATGCATTATGTCTCCATGTACAGTAGATCTGCAACTACTACAATAGGATATCGATGTTGCACGCTACTGTCAAAGCAGGGAGCAGACAAAACAAATTATAGCACTGAGATTAAATCTCAGTTGTTGCTTTAAAATTAAGATCTCAAAATTGTTATCTTTGTAAAAGCAAATTTTAAAATGAGGGATGTAAACTGCAACATCATAAAATGAGTAGCTGCTTTCCTGATGTTTGGAGAGTACCACTTGCCACAGCTACGGGCGTAACGAGGGCGGACACAAACGAATTCATCTCAGCCTCGGTGCAAGCAGCATTAGTGGCCAATAATAGATGAGAAAACGAGGCATATATTTCCTCACCAGAGGCTCCGAGAAAAAGTTCAAACCTATTGGACTGGAGTGACGAGGAGGACATTGGAAAATTGAGAAATATGGAAAACTGTCAGGGATGGTGTGCAACGAAAGGGTAAAAATGAGTAAGCGCAGAAAATGGCAACGAAGAAGCTGATTATTCGATAATTCAAGTAATAAAAATCCTTGAGTGTCGTTATTTTACTGCGGTCCGAGTACTTGCTGATCCCAAAAGAGGATCAATCTAATATTCTTCAGATTACATGGTGCATTGTATATGTATACCAAGAAATGCAGGAGGATAGAAGTTGTTTCATGTGTATCAAAAACAAGAGAATGCAATTTCCATTTCGAGTGGTACCCTTCACAGCTCGGATAAGGAGAAAAATGTGGATAGGATATCACAGAGCACAGGAACATACAATTTATTCAACATGGTGATAGAAAAGGGTTGTCAGGTTTTTGTTATTTCTTTGCTTTGATTTATAGGAATTAATGTCTGTCATATATATTCGCAGTCTTCTTGCGTTTTAGCGTTCTACATTATAATTTCTTATCCTCTCTTTTACATAATTATTCTCTATTTTGCATACTATATTTTAATTTCTAATATTTTTGTACCTCAACATTGTATTTCCTTGCTACACTGTTTGGTTTTTGGCTATTTTCGGTTCAAATTTTATTCATGTATTTTAACAACAATAACAACAACATCCAAACATACAAAAAGAGAACTTCGTCCATTTCATCGCTTCAATTAAAAATATCAGCACAATCGCACGTGCTCTTAATTGTTTGACTCTTTCTCATTATATAATTTTCATATATTGGAATGCTGTATCCACAGCTAAATTATTTAAAATGTTTCTTTAAAATGTAGCCTGCAGTTTGAGGGAGATTTCGTTGTTACTTCTACCAGATCGATCAAATATAAATTCTTTGATTCCAACTCATAGTTGACTATCCCTGTGGTTATAGTGACATATAAAGACTTGAAGAATGGTTTCCGAAATCAAGTCAAGTGGATTATAGGTTTTCTATATTCATGATAAATGATGCCACAACTACCTCCTTTGGACCATATTGATTATTTTTTTTCAAACAGTTCTACACGAAACCAGAAATTTAATATGGAGAGGATAGATGATTATCTGACGTTTATAATTAAATTTTCTCCAATACATTAGCAGTGAATGTCTAGCGAATTATATTCAAAATTTAATCGAGATCACCTTGTGGCCACTATTCCACCTCTCGGCGTTACCATCTCTATTTAAATTCATTAGAATTGTATGAAGAATATGAGACTATGAAGAAGTTTGATTTAATTGTCGAACATGACAAATCTTTATTACGAGTTTGTTGATGATAATAGTATTGACTTCTTCTTCTTACTACTACTACTACTACTACTACTACTACTACTACTACTACTACTACTACTACTACTACTACTAGTAGTAGTAGTAATAGTAGTAGTAGTGCTACTACTACTAGTAGTAGTAGTAGCAGCAGCGGCAGATACATATGAATGCTTCATACTTCTTCGTTCTAATCAGTGTTTGATAAAACTGTTTTGTTATACAGATATGAACTAACATTAAGAATATTAAAATCGAGAAATATTTACATTACTCAAAACTTATAGAAGGAGGTGTTGAAAGGTTCCTGGTTTTAATGGTATCGCGAACGGCCTGGTTCGAAGCCTAACCTCTCGAGTCCTTTTGCAGAGCTTAAAAAAGCTGAAGGACTGCTGCAATAAATGTGTGAATCTGAGAGGGGTGGGGGTATGTTAACTGAACGTCCTCTATTTCCTTTTACCGAAAGCCAGGAAATTTTCAGTACCCACTTGTAGATATTTCTAGGGAATCTCTCCTCATTAAATCGTAAAACGCTAATCATGCCTTCTTACAAGAAGGTATAAGCAGAAATAATAATGAGACGGGGCTGGATGTCGACTATAACATAAACGTAATAGAGATATCTAGATAAAAAAAGGTTCATTTCAAGGAAACTGATTTATGTAATTGCGGAGGAGTTTTAACTATGAGCCTTCTATTGTTTTGAACACAATTCGATTTCCAGTGTTCGCTGTTTTATTTTAGAAGTAATCCAAAAATACGCAAGATTAGTTCTAAAGAAGTAACATTTTTTAATGTAACATTAAAATAATATTAATTTTAGCAATAATGATGTTCATTCGTCGCTACAGTCATATACGGTGCATTGGTGCCATGAGAAACGAATTTACATAAGTTGAAATGATGGGCAAAATTTGTAAAAATGACGTCTTTCCTTACTAATGATCAGCCATTTTGTATACAAAAATGGATGATCATAAGTAAGAAAAAACACACAAAATAGAAAGAAGAAAGCAAATGACCACTGAAGTGTGACGAAAGAACTCTGGTCGAAATAAGATTAATTATAAAATGTAGTTGAAGCAAGTCAATACCAAATATGTAGTGCATGTGTTTTTAATGGCTAAACTGGCAACAAATAAAACAATATATATATATATATATATATATATAATCATAAATATATAGGGATTGACAGTAACCTGCTTCTCCAACATACTGAGAATTCAGAAATAGCAGTCAAAGAACTACTGATTTCAAAACTACAAATTATTACTCCAGATTGATAGCGATATTTTTGATACACACAGAACAAAAAACAATAGAGAAGA
>NC_068982.1:145875252-145878303 GCF_001194135.2 Octopus bimaculoides
ATATATATATATATATACATATATATATGTATGTATGTATGTATGTATGTGTGTGTGTTTGTGTGTGTGTCAGTGGTTACTGGGTGCAGTGAATAAACTGTCGTCTAAATTACGCAAAAGTGAAAACACTGATATCTCATTTTAATAGATATATTCATCAAAATTACAAGAAAATACCTTGAAATATTAATGAGTAAGTTCATTAAAAAAAATCGTCGTTGGCGTCAATTATAGCCTCCAAACGACTTCAGAATCTCCTGAAACCGTTCTGGACAGTATCCTTTTTTTTTAGGGTGGTGACTACTGCTGTAATCCTTGCCCTCAGTTCATTTTTAGGGTTACAAGGAGCTTCGTTATTCTCTCGCTCCACTGTGCCTCACAAATAATAATCAAGTGGGTTGTAGTCTGGGGAATTAGGTGGCCAGATGTTAGGGGTTATGTTTGTTGCGGAAAGTGTGTGACAACCACGACTAGGTTCTCCTGCTTGTGTGGCATGGTGTAGAGTCTTATTGCTAGACATTGGTCTTCAAGCAGGGCAGAATCACTTCGTCCAGATATTTGATGTTGGTCTACATGTTGAGTCTAAGGCTGTGTGTGAAGATGAATGGAGGCATAACGTCGCCATCACTTATGATCACTCCAAACGCCAAGATGTTGAGTGGATGTTTGATTTTAATCACTCGGTACATATCCTCAGATTCATACCCAAATACTCCGTAATGTTCGCATTGGAGCTTCTGGCTCGAATGCGAAGCAGTACAGCATGTCGTTCCCAAAATTCTAGCAGGGTGAATTGCATCATGGTGCTGTTTTTCTCACAGACGGTGTCCAACTATACTGTGTAGTCGACAAAATAAAAACAACGTGCATGCGCGAAATTAAAAATGTAACATAATTTACCCATCGTGGCGTGTATATTTTTATGTTTAATTACAATAAATACGATTTTACATTAATCTGAAAGGCTACTCTGTATGTTTGTGGAGTATAAATCCATTACTCTTTAAGACAATAATATTGACATTGATTTCGAAAATTCGTCAGCTAAGCCATCATCGGATGGCTCAGGTGGTTGAAAATCGATTTAGCTCTGGCTTACAAGTTACTGTCAATATTAGTCTTGTTAAAGACGTGTGTCTATTGTGTGCGTGCGCGAGGTATTTATCTATATCTATATCAGTCGGTAGAGTTCGGACATATGGATGTAACGTCTTGAAGTAATTTAGTCGAACGAATTGATTCCGGTACATTTTTAAAAACCTGGAACCTACGGTCTCTTTTGAAGAATTGCTAAGTTACAGGCAATTAAAAGACATTAACAGCGTTTGTGAAGCATAGAAGTGGAACAAAGACACACAGACACTCATGGTTCTAGGGAATTTGGCTCTTGGCAATTTCACCCCCAGTATGTTCGCTCCGGTAATTTGACTGCCTCTCAAATCCCGGTAATTTCACTGTTAATATCAAAAAATAGATAAAATGTTGAGATTCATTACTATTATTGTCGTTGTTTTTGTTGTTGATAATGATTTACTAAGTTATTCAGTTAACTGAAACTATCATTTTAATCACCAGTTCGTTGCTTATTAAGTTAGTTATCTGAAAGTATATTTTCAGTCATCCATTCGAGTGTTTTATTTACAGGTTTACCCGTGAACCATCTCTGCCTCATTCGTTACTGTTTTGGAAGTATTCCGACCACTCCCATAATATTTGTCGAGTTATCAGGAGTTGATTGGTTAGCAGTTCACTGTGTGCCGTGTAACCTCGTATAACAGTAAACCTTGTGCGTTCGTGTAAATACTTCGCTAAATTATTTATCCAAATTACCAGTTAATTAAAAATGAAATATACATATACCATGCCTCACATTTTTAACAACATCCGCGGAATGAAGAACGTTGTGGATGACATGAATTACATATATGAAGCATAGAAACAAAATGCCGATGGATCTAAGACTTACTGAAAAAGGCGAATTTAGTCCTCTATTTTTCGATGAAAATTATACCATAATTAAGCACAGTGATGAACATCACCATAGTTCGTGTGCTTCAAACCTCAAAGTTCGCAAAACATTAGCGGAACTAATGGTACACGCTGCTGCTTCCTGGGAATCTTTTGGTTCATTAATTGCGACTGCTTGTGAAGAACTTGATGAAAATGAAAAGGCTGACATGCCATCCTCTTTGTGTCTAAGTTGCAATATAAGGAACTGGCGTGAAGCAAAAGTAAAGGCCTCTCTACTCCCTCAGAGTCGATTTGGTTATGAGATAACCGATGAATACAAGTTCCTTCATAGCAGCGAACTTTTCTTGCAGTTTGATAGTGGTGAAACTTATGTAGACAGTTGTTCGCAACTGATAAATGGTTTGATGAATGAGTGAATGTAAAACACTGGACAGGTGATGACACTTTTTGAGTGCTCTCCAATTTTATTTTATCAGTTGTACACGCTTTATATTCAAATAGGTTCATTCAGTGTTCCGCGATTGTTTTAATTACTTCCAAACAAAAATCAATAAACTTACACCCACCATTTTAATAAGCTTAATGCATTACGTAAAGGATTGAGCCTTAAGAATGTTATGATGAATTTTGAAACAAATCGCATGAATAGCATTTATTTGTGTTTTCTAGTGCTTCCATCTCATAGAGAGAACAGTATGTGATTTTGGCTTTAAGGGAAGATATAATCATGATAATGAGTTGAGTATTAAAATCAGGTGTTTTTCAGCGCTGGCTTTTCTTCCTCTAGATGATGTGATTGACGGATTCGAAGATCTTGTAGATGACAACGATCTTCTGCAAGAAATTATGTCCTATTTTGAATTATCGTACATAGGATGTGTACAAGTTAGAGGAATTAAACAACGAATAACTTTTTCTTTGTTTCCCATCGATTGTGGGAATATCCGCTTTAAAACAGAATCGGATATGCCTCGCACTAATAACCATTTAGATGGATATCACAACGCACTACATACACATACACATTCATATATATACATATATATACATACATACATACATACATACATACATACATAT
>NC_068982.1:145879389-145881291 GCF_001194135.2 Octopus bimaculoides
TATATGTATACATATGTACACACACACACACACACACAAACACATACAGGATGTGATAGTTATTTGTAATGCAACTTCAGCATGTCAGAGATATAGATGTAAAATTGTATGGAAGTTCACAATATAGAATAGCTTTGCAAAATTCATCAGTGTGTCCAGGCTCTTAGAATGCTGTCAGCTTGACCCGGGAGCTTCGAAGGACACGAACACTGTCATTTCCATCAGTAAATGAAATATATTCGCCATTGACTTGATGATAATTCAATAACTTAGCATTTATCTGACACATATAGGTAGGGTGCTTCAGAAGTATTAAATATAATGAAAAACCCAACCTATTGATACTTCTTTAGTGGTGATGTATCTCAGACTTTGATAAATCGAAGTGTCAATACGGTAGTTCGAATCTAAAACTTGATCAGAAAAGAGAAAGAACGGTACGGCTTCACGTACAGAATGGATTTGGCTTAACTCAGAAATTCTGCATGGTTTATACATTGAAATTATTTGATAGTAGCGTGAGTATGAAATATGAGTTGATATACAGTCTGTATGTATAGTTGAATATATTTGCCTGGTTGTGGTCATAAAATATTTTCCGTCTGATTTCTCCCCGTTGTACAGCGAATATCATCCGCCACAAATTTGTAACTTGCACTAGAAAAGAAAACATAATTTTCGGTGCGTATATCAACTTTCATGCAAAATGATTGGCTTTTTCAAAAATCACAATGGAAATTGTATCATAGCCTTCCTTCTTCAAAGTTTCATGGAAGGCAAGATCACCGTATTCATCTGATATTTCAGCTCACAAAATAGCTTAATTTTCACGAATCTTCTATTTCCCACCAAATAACTAGGAGACATTCGATTTAGCTGTCTTCTAGGTAATGCGTATATTACATGAATGAACTAAATTTTGAAAGATACATCCTTTCAAGTTTTCTTTCAATTTATTCCTCATTTCGTAGAAATCCTTTGCAACAATATGATATCGATATAGAGTTTGTTGAACTGAAAACATTTCAATTCCTGCTTAAATAAATTTTGGATTATACATGAAGGTAATGCAGAAACCCGATGGACGAAACTTTCCGACATAAATTATAGGATTCATGTATATATCTTCATCATAGTATGATCTTCTCTGAAACATAACGTAAATTGACAAATTGATCAACCTTCGCTTGATTTGCGTCACTATTCAAATGACCTCTTAGATGAATTTATGTTCCATTTTAAAATTAATCTGTAACGGAGAGGAGTAAAGCGTACGTCTGCGATCTTTATAAACATGTGCATTATGAACTGATGGAAGCATCAGTACAGCCTTCTCTCTGATGTGAGCAGTGATGAAATGGATTTACTACAAAAATCTTAGAAATCAATTGCCGATACCTTCCTGTTAAAAATCTTTTGATAGTAAATATTTATATATCCTGACATTTCTAAAGCATGATCTGATATTGCAAATGTGTGAGATGAGCGACGTGTTTCAGCATCTGCGATGACAAAGGGAGTAAAAGGCAGATATTTCTAGAGAATTATATCAATTTTTTAGGAACGTCTGCTTAACAATTAGAATGGAAATTTCAATGCAAGAAAGAACATTAAAAGTCGTTAATGTTCTACAGAGTCGTGTTATTATTTTTGTGGATGAGAGCTTTCCTATCAGTTTCAAAAGTAGTTTTAAAGCTCGTTAACTATTCCGTATCTTGTGCCAACACATTTCCACTTATGGAGCACGAAATAAAATGCTTCCTTCTAATTACCAGTCACAGACAGAGAGACGCGCGCCTGGTGGTATGTTTGTTAGAAAAATATCTATCTATCTGTGTGTGTGCGTTTGTCTCTATGTATGTAGGTATGAAAGTATTCATATGGATATGTATATATATATAT
>NC_068982.1:145885976-145892773 GCF_001194135.2 Octopus bimaculoides
TATATATATATATATACCTAGGCGCATATATATCCCGAAATCTGTGGCGTAAAAACGCTTCAGTGCCTCTGGGTGAGACGCGTGTCTTTCACAGTGTACTTATTTTGACTAACGGAGTGGACTGGAGCAACGTGTAACGATGCGTTTTCCTCAAGAACATAAAGTGCCGCCGGCTCCGAGAATCGAACTCACAATCTCAAGATCATGGGTGCAATAATATAAAGCATCTATCTATCTATCTATCTATCTATCTTTCTCCATATATATATTTATGAATGCTTTATCCATTATCCTTTTGTGAGGCAGCAAACCTATTTCATACTTAATTATCTATTCCGTACGAATAACTATATTTCATATGTAAAATCATGTTTAATCTATTTCGCATTTATTTCGTAGATTAACGATAAAAATAATAAAATTCAAAGCACATATACTTACTTCGACTTTAATTTCATCTATTCAGTATGATATTGAATTTGAAATTATTTTATGGAAATCTGAAAAATTTGTTTATAATTTTTTTATCAGATGATGTCGTTTTATATCAGGAAGATTGCAGTATATAGAATCTTAGCAATAAATGTACATAGCGATTTTTCCTATTCGAAAGCTAAATAGAGTTGGAGTGAAACAGAAGGTATGAATATGTATTTCGAGGCTTAAGCGTTTGATTGCAATTCTTTCATATCTTTCCGTTTGACAAGAGAAAGCCACAGGGTTTACCCATTCTCTACGTTTCAAGTTGATGTCAAAATAAATGTCGAATAAACAACTATCGAATCGAAAGTAATACAGAGTTATTTATTAATTAAAAAATGTCATTGAAATTGTTCATTTTTGAAATAACTCATCTTTATGTTCTTTGAAATAACACATCTTTATGTTTTTTGCAGGCAAATAAGTGGTTCCATACAAAGAACATGACGTAAATTGGTTTCTTGACAAACGATGTTTACCGGTCGCTTGGCATGCAAACAAATTTGTTAACTGAAATTGCATCAAAGGTAAGAGCCCTGTGCATAGTTGCATAAAAGATTTGAAAAGAAGGAAACCATCTCTGACGACAAATCACACAGTGGAATGGCATCAACTGAGATTATTAGCACAAATTGCTAGCCAGAGGACAAGTTAATTTTCGCGGGCACTCACCGTGAAATTGATGCATAACCAGAGTACTGTCACAACGCATTACAGACTAAGTTGGAAGACTGGGTATCAGAAATTGTGTGCAGAGAGAAGTGCGGTAGCCTGTTCTTGTTTGCTGAAGGTGTCGAAACCGATAAAGGCAGTTTCTTTTCGATCTTTTCACACTGGATTAAAATTTGCTGTATTCTTATGCTCGGATAAAGAAAACTCAGTCCATGAAGTATTATCTTTACTTTTCTCCAAAGTGTATGACTTTAAGAGGAGCCAGTCATCGACTTTGGTGTCATAGTCACAGATTTGAGGTTGACAAGAGCATAAATGTCTTTGATTTTCTGAAATGCCTTTTGTGTGATAAACCCGCAAGCGGTATATGAAGATGCTGAAATGTCTTAGAGAAGACTATAAAAGGAAGACAGCAAATAGGTGCCTAAAAATCATCCACACTCACCAAAACTTTGTGTGCCCAGGACTGTCTTTGGAGACAACAAATGATAACGCAGGAGAGATAAAAATTTATGTGACATAGTGGCTACAACAGAGCACAACACAATTTGTTGAAGATAATTTGACTGTTAGGTTTAGCCATGGCGCAAATGTATCGCTTGTGACGGTGACTATGCTGAAGCGGAGTTTTGTATAGGGAAGAGTTATTCGACCAATATCTATGATTTCAACGACCTAGGATACTAAATAAAACCCTTTGGGATTATTTTCAGAAGACTTCGTAAAGATATATATATATATATATATATATATATATATATATATATAGGCGCGGATAAGCGTTTTCGCTAAATTTGGAAACCAGAAGGGACAAGTGGCAATCCTCTACAACCGTCAAGAGGAAACACGAAGCACATTTCATCCAGTTTGAAGAGAAGATAAAGGCTGGATTTTCCCCGTGGGAAACACAATCTTCTTGTAGAATTCCCAGTAGCAAGTCGTCGCAGCTATGTGCAAAGAAAGTACATAAGCTCAGCATTGGCGAGACGTTTGCCCAAACTGCTGCCAGTAACGTCCGTCAGTCTATGGTGGAGAGAAGAATTGTAGACCTGTTTGTCGATAACATGCTACCGCTGCATGCAGTGGACTTCTCCACCTTGGTTTGGTCTGATGAAGACGCTGAACCCTAGCACGATGTAAGTACGATGTAAGTTATTTAAGCTTTACTGTTTCACATGGACAGGAAATGAAGACCATTGTATGTGCAAATGAAATATCAAATGTATCATTGCTTCTTAGTAAACTGAGCAAACATTTTAAAACTAACTATCCTCATTTGCAAGATAATTCTACAAATTATTTCAAGACATTGTCTGAAAGGCGAACTAAAGTGGCAAGTTCTTTCATAAATGAAATGACTGTCTCTGAGAAAGCTCAAATCACCCCCTACCAAGTCTCAGAACTGATAGCAGAAAGTATGATACCTCATACTATAGGCAAGTCACTCATTTCGCCTGTGTGCAAAAAAGTAATCTCGACAATGCTTGGGAATCAAGCAGCAAACGAAATAAGCAAGATTCCACTGTCCAACGATACAGTTCACAGGCGCAATTTAGAAATGTCTTCTGATATCGAGAAAAATGTATGTAGTAATAAATTTAAGTATTCACCTTTTGCATTGCAAGTTGATGAGTCAACAGACATCACCAACAAGGCGCAACTCTTAGCATTCATTCGATTTATCCATGAAGATCAAATAGTAAATCAGTTTCTTTTTTGCAAAGAATTAATTGCCACTACAAAAGGACAGGGCGTTATCAACATTCTGAATACATACTTTGATAACTGGCAGTTATCATGGAAATTATGTGTGGGTATTTGTACAGATGGAGCCCCTTCCGTGGTAAGCTGTGTTAAGGGTCTTACAGCTTTTGTAAAAAAACTAAATTAAAATGTTATCGTTACTCACTGCTTTCTTCATAGAGAGGTCTTGATGGCAAAAACATTAGAAGAACTAAAAGAAGTTTTAGATCAAGTTGTTCAGATGGTAAACTTTATTAAAACAAGACCTGTTAAATCTTGTATATTCGAAGTTTTATACCGAAATGGATACCCAACAAAAACGGCTGCTTTTACAGGAAAAGTACTTACCCATGTACACGAGCTACGAAACGAACTTCTTGCGTTCTTTGAAGAAATGAAACAATCTAATATTTGTGACTTTCTTCGTTCCGAATTTTGGATTGCCAGGTTACAGTTTTTGGCCGATATATTTCAGCAGCGCAGTATTTTGAATACTAGTTTGAAAGGAAAAGAAGAAAACATTCTAACGTCCACTTACAAAATGAAAGCTTTCTAAAGAAAACTTAAGATTTGGAAACGAAAAGCTGTCGAAGGGAATTTGGAAATGTTTCCTTTAAGTCAAAGTGAAACAGACATAAATGAAACACTCCCGTTAATGGTTGAGTATTTAGGAAGTTTAGAAAAAAATTGAGTTCGTATTTTCTATCACTGAAAATTGAACAATATGATTGGAACAGAAACTCATTCTTGGAAACTTCCGTTGATTTCGAATTAACATTGATAAAAGAAGAGGAACTCGCTGCTATATCTACTGACCGTGCATTAATGATGAAACACAAGGAATTGTCATTTGAAGCTTTCTGGATTTCTGTAAAAGATGAATATGTTTCGATTTCTAAAAAAGCTCTTAAAATGTTGCTGCAATTTTCAACTTCATATCTATGTGAATCGGGATTTCCACTCTTTCTAATATCAAGTACAAAAAGCTAAGACTACATGCATTGATGAAGAAACGCGAGTTTGTCTTTCAAACATACGCCCAAACATTGAAGAAATTGCCAAGACACATCGAGCTAATGCTTCCCATGAACTCAAGAATGAAGAATCTTAAGGTATGTGTTATTTTCTGTTATTTAGCTTAGAGATCTGTATATGGTGCACCCACAATTATTTCGCTAACCCCACTTTGTTTTGCTATACATACATATATACTGGCGTGCGTTTGTTGTTCGTGCGCACGTATGTGTGTGTTCGTGTTTGCGAGTGTGTGCGCTCGCGTCTATGTATTTATAATGCAGGTCACACTATATGTATTCACACATTTTAATTACACATCTTGACTAATAAAAATATTTACTCAGCATCAGAAACAGATTCATCAATTCATCAATTCATCAATCCTCTGAGAAAATAATATTCCACATGACTGAATCATTTTCGACTCAATTAGCATCTGCAAAGAATTTTAATATTATGCAATCGAAAGAAGAAATCCAAAAATGATTTTAAAAAATGATCATTTGCTGCCAGAGTAACTTAATCCTAAATGCAGAGGCAAATGATTCAAATGTTATGAATACTGTTTGTTGATACTAATCGAGTAAAATATTTGTTGTGATTTATCTTTGACCACAACGCTTTTACTATCAAGTAGAGGCAATTTGACGAGCTGGAAAGGATCAGTCGTGTGTCGGATAAAATGCTTGGAAGCATTTCTTCTCATTGCTTACATTCTACTAAGATTGATATCATGGATTTTTTCCTCTCATCTAAACTGGCTTTCCCGTGTAAAGTTATAAAGAATATATCATGAGGTTTGTGTGAATGAGTGGTCGATTAGAATATCATTGAAATATCGAAATTTGCTTTGTCATATTGATTCTGACTACATACATTCTGCATTCAGATACCTTCATGCTCAAAAATATTTTTGCTCCACACCGGCATCGAGAAAATCAGTTATTAATTCACTAATGAGAACAAATAATCGACAACTCTACCTAAATTTCTCGCCTTGTGCATTTGTTTGAAACAATTATAGATAATCTTTTCTAAAATGATTGGGTAAATCGGCTGCTGTTTTTAACCAGTCAAATGCTTTCATAAATGGTCATATGCTTCTTTCACTGTTAGTGATGCCCACATTTCTATTTTTGAACAAATGATAGTTTTGCTGATTTTTTCCTTTGTGTCGTTACTTCAGTAGCAATTACACCTGGTACTATTGATGAAATGGCTGCTACAAACCTCATTATTATTGAACTTGCTGATTCTGTTATCAGAAGCAGCGTATTAATCTTGCTACACTTGATATATTTGCAACCCGTCTTAAAGTATTTATTACTAAGTTACTGCTATTGAAATATAGTTGTCTTCTGCAGCCTTGTGATATCTCTTATTTTTGTACGTGAGTCGGCAATAGGTTTATGTTGCCCATGTGAAGGGATCTTCAACGTTAATTCACATCTCTCTTTCCTCAACTGTCTTTCTTTTCTCTTATCACAACAGCTTACTTTTGAAGATAACAAAAGTATTATCGAAGAAGTTTTATTTCAATCCTAATGAGAGATTTCAGCTCCTTTGAAAATCGAATTAATGTTAATAGTAAAACAGAAGCGAAGGTATACAAGAAAACAATTCTCTGTAATGTAGGTGTTTACTATTAGTTCCCTATACTCACAGGCTGAGATTTACCCGGCAAGTTAAAAAGCCACGTCTCAATTTTAGAGTGTTACATATACTAGAGCGGTGATTTGCACTTTAAGAGCAGTATCCAGTTTTTCTCTGAATGTAGCACCTAGAAGGCTTTATAAAATTTATTAAAATTAATATAAGGACCAACAATTTTGAAATTTCATCTAACATATATGTGTCTATTCTCGAAAGGAAAATGAAATTGCTTTCTCCCTAAGAACAAATATCCTGCTTACAAACTTCTCCTGGATTCCAGGAAGGAGAGAAAACAAAGTATGCCGATGAATATATGGACAATTTCCGTATTGAATGTAAAAAATATTACACGAATCAATAATTGTCAGACACGGTAACATTAGCGGAAACTACAACTTCACAGAGTTTAAGAAAGCGTAGCAATATCATTTCATATTTAGCAATAGAATATAATGTTACGCTATACACATAACAAAGACGAGCGACTGTGCTATAGCTTTACATCTCTTTTTTGACATATATTACAAGTCAAACAATAATGTAACATTAATCATCTACAATTAGGTACAGCAAATTAAGCGTTGAAAAACGGCCAATTAGCTATGGCATAAGTATGATTAATATCTATGCATACGCATGAACATATACATACATACATACATACATACATACATATATATATATATATATATATATATATATACATAAACACAGATGTATACACATATACACATATACAGTCGATAGAAGTTTTATACAGTCTCGTGTGATGAAAGCGACGAATATAAGAATTGAAAAAAAAAAACAGGAATAATAATCACACCAGTATGTGCATATGATATTGTCATCAATCGGTAAACTAAGTATCTAGGGAACTGAAAAAATATTATTGATAAGATACGGTTACAGATGACTGTCGAACGGAGACTTATAGATGCATAACTTCTCTATCTATCTATCTATCTATCTATCTATCTATCTATCTATCTATCTATCTATCTATCTATCTATCTGCCTGCCTGTCTGTCTGTCTGTTTGTCTGTCTGTCTGTCTGTCTGTATGTATGTATGTATGTTTGTCTGTCTGTCTGTCCGTCTGTCTGTCCGTCTGCCTGTCTGAATGTCATCTGTCTATTTATCTGTCTATGTATGTATGTATGTATGTATGTATGTATGTATGTATGTTTGTATGTATGTATGTATGCATGTATGTATGCATGTATGTATGTATGC
>NC_068982.1:145894121-145894910 GCF_001194135.2 Octopus bimaculoides
ATATATCACACACATACACACGCATCATACACCGGATTAACTTCTTATAATCGAGTTGCGTTAACTCTTTCTTAACACACAAGTCATTTCTTTTCTCTCCGAATTATCCATATATTTCTTTTTCAAGCATGTGTCTAAATCTGAGTTTTTCTTCAACTGAAAATTTGTTAATTTTGTCCACTTTAATCCTTCTTTTTCAGCAGCATCACAAATGGACACCGGTTGCATTTCTTGCCACGTTCCTCCTCTTTGCCCTATATCCTTCTTCAATTATAGTATTTAAAAAAGGCTTATACTGTTTATAAGATTATGTAATTTAACTATATTTATATCAAATACACTATTATTCTTGTGGATCAGAGTAAATGCATATAAAATAGAGACCAGGAAAATTTGAATGTTAGGCTAAAAACATTTAAATGTCAAAGTTATATGTGAGCTCAAAACGAGTTATGTTTCTAGACCTACTTCTATTTTTTCTACTTCAATTTGTCGGAGCGATATCAACGTAACATGGTGCATGGATCATATTATATCAATAGATGAGAGCGTCATGATTCTAATAGGAGCATCAGTAATGTTGTTAGAGTGGTTGCAAAGCATATTAACGTTTTATATTTCGATTTTTTGGTAGTTTTAAAGTAGTTGTTAAACGTTCTATTAAGCTCTGCGTGATTGAATGATTTAGAGGTTTACTCTGCAGCCACTTCGAAAGGCAGTTGCTCCCTCGAACTAAAATAGAATTATATTTTATTTCTATTACACACACACACACACACACACACACAC
>NC_068982.1:145895390-145898675 GCF_001194135.2 Octopus bimaculoides
AGAGAGAGAGAGAAAGTGAGAGAGCGTGTGTGAGAGAGATAGATATAAATAAATATTTATATATACATACATATATATACATATCAATGCGCATATATACGTGGTATATATATGAATATAAATAATATATATAATTTTAGAAGATATATATATATGCGTGTATGTGTTTGTCTGTGTGTGTGTACGTGTCTATGTGTGTGTGTGTGTTTGTGTGTGTGTGTGTGTGCGCGCGCGCGTGCGCGTGTGTATGTCTGTTTTCCAAAAACAGCTAATTAAGCTTCTTTTATCTCGAAACCAACCCGCTCAGAGTATTCCCGTCAAAGTTAATAAAATCTGATAACCTTACTTACAGTGTTAGCAGCTTTAAAATCTAATAACATTAGATTCGACGATCTGACAAGCCAGCGGCATATGTGTGAAATGACATGAATTAAGATCCTATTAATATACCTGCACTTTCGTAGTTACAGTTAAGAGGGACTGATCAATGTTTTCCTCTCATGAAATTATTCTGTCATTGGTGCTGAATAAATGACACATCTCACTTTCTGCCAGTTTCACGTTAATAGTATACACTTATCTAGATCTGAACAATTACACTAAGTGAGATGACGACTATGTAAGACGATCGAGGAGTGAGAAGGGGAAAGTAATTAGTTATTTAGACATTTAATCATGGTCAGCCTACGGAAGCATATTATCATAGTTTCTACATTACCATTCACATAATTTCCGTTTCTTATCAACGTCCGTGCTTCAGAGAATAGCAACTCGCTGACAGGAAACCGGTGGAAGAGAAATATACAAATCACACGGCTAGAAACACAGGAAATGAACTTATTTTTTTATTGTAGAAGTGTTATTTATGTAACAACATTTATAATTATTTAATTCGTTTTCATGAGACTCAATGTAACATTATTTTAATTAGTGATACGTTGCAGAAGTGACATTCAAAATTGACTTTGAATTGCATGATTGCTGAATATACTGTATTGTCCTAGGATATTTAAGAAGATTTACGCGAGTATTGATCTTATATAAGTAATAGTTACTAAACAGTGAGTTTATTGTGCCATCCGTCCATATGTATAAAAAGGATATTGAAAAGAAGCAAATAAGTTATGAAGAAGATAAAGTCGCGTAAAAAGAAGTATATTTTTAAAATATACACGATATCTATTTTCGTTGTCAAGTGTCTCCAAAACCATTTAGGGAGTACACTTGTCCAACGTATTAAAACGTACATGGAAGAATCCCAATAATGCAGCAATTGTCCCGTATAATAATACATACTCTACAATTCGAACTATTAGTTGTAACAAATTGTGATTCAACCTATTTCGAGTACACAAATGCGTCATAAGCCACCCATTTCATATATGCAGACACTGTCTTCTTTAAACTAATGTTAATTTATAAATTGAATTGTCCTGGCTTAACGTTTGGCAAGAGAAACTGTACACTCATTTGCAAAATGGTTTTGTTCCCGATGTGTAATTTCACATCCTTACGTGTCAGCCACCGCACTTCATATTTGGTTGCTTTACGGAAGTATTTTCATTCATTAAACATTGATTTGAAAATAAATATTTTATCAAAACTTTTTTTAATGTTAGCTTATCTGATCACAACATCCCATTCAGTATTATTTACATTTTATAACTGGTTAAATACTTGCGTCTGAGGTTATTTTTTTGAGTGTAAAGGCATTTTAA
The DNA here is from genome assembly GCF_001194135.2 of Octopus bimaculoides. Taxonomy (NCBI): domain Eukaryota; kingdom Metazoa; phylum Mollusca; class Cephalopoda; order Octopoda; family Octopodidae; genus Octopus; species Octopus bimaculoides. Next base: position 145,897,109 of record NC_068982.1, read on the forward strand.
CAAATAAGACACAAACACAAACTTTCAACTTATGAATTTGGAAAAATCGGTATTTCTCTGTGTTTCATTGTGTAAAGAACTTTGGATCACATCCCTTGCCTTTTTCTTTTTGTACCAACGACAACATTTTAATTCATTTTACATTGATTTAAAATTTGTGTGAGCATTGCAAGCGTTCCAAATTATGGTGTACAATTTGCAATGACGTAACTGAGAACTATGTTTTCGCAGTAGCTATTCATCACTAATAATAATACATAACATAAGGGAATATATGTCTTCTAACTACTTACTTTCGTGTGAATGGAAAGAAAATGTTAAATGTTAATGTTGTGTAATAAATGAATTCCAATGTATTCATGATTAATGTCACAAGACAACCATTACAAACCTCCACTTACGATAGTGTATCTATCACATGCCAGTTTATTGGACTCCATTTTTGTTTCATTAATTGGACTACAACCTAACGAAACACTTATCGATTATTTATGCATGCTGGAAGCGCTTAGTAGGGAGTTTTACCTATAAAATATATCTGTTTATTCTCTCTTCGCTTGGATAATTTGAGAATTAAGTATTTTCTGCGTCAACACATCGCAGTAGTTCTTCTATTGACACCAATTACAAGTAAGATTTCTCCTGTAGTATAATAACTTCTTTCAGCGATATACATTAAACCAAATATAACAGTTACCCATCAACAAATTTAGAAATCACTTACGGCTCATTTACGATTTTATGTGATTATATTGGAAACTTAAAATCTGATCTTTCCTTATTAACGGTTTTAAATTTTGACATATGTCCAGCTATAATAGCGGGAAAGGATAGTCGATTACACCAATCTCAATGCTCGGCCGTTGCCTATTCTATTGACTCCAAAACGATGAAAGGCTACGTTGATCCTCGTGGAATTAAGAATCAGAAAATAAAAATGCGGAAGAAAAGTCGCCCAGCATAATATCAGATATACTAACGATTCAACCCTCTCACTGAACATTCTTAATATGTTCATAAACCGATGCTCCAGCCAAGTAGAAATCAAAACCAGAACTTTCAGCTGAAGACCAAAAATGAAAATCGCTCTTTAGATGTGTCTATCAACGTACGGGTTTCAATTCTCGTCCGAGAGCTGAATTTGACATTCTTTGAAGATAATAAAACAAGACGTTAAATACGGTCGTTAAGTGAATCAACTAAATTCCGTTTCTCTGTAATGGTAATCATATGCTAATTGAAAATAGAAACTATGAAAAATAAATAAATAAATAACTTGACGCATAGTACATTCTTCTTCTTCTTCTTCTTCTTCTTCTTCTTCTTCTTCTTCTTCTTCTTCTTCTTCTTCTTCTTCTTCTTCTTCTTCTTCTTTTCCACACTGATAATTTAGCGATAATTTACTAATAGGTTCATTAAGTTATTACTTATCTTCTTCAATAAGATCACTTGCCCAATTTTATCCACATCAAATCCCCATGACTCGCACCCATACCTCCACTGTTCTTACTACTACTACTACTACTACTACTACTACTACTACTACTACACATACACACACCAAATA
>NC_068982.1:145898685-145901849 GCF_001194135.2 Octopus bimaculoides
CTACTACTACTACTACACATACACACACCAAATACATTTCGATAACCCTCCCTTTCAACTATTGTGCACTAATCAGTCGGACTTTATTTTAGATGTGAAAAAAATGTAGCATCTGTTCTCCAGTTGAAAATACACTCGATCAGTCGTGCATCGCAAAAATGCAGGGTTATAAACCAGAAACCTAACACCATTTGCTATTTTTCTCTGTTCATCTACAGTCTGGATTCGATACCCCTTTACTGTTCGCCTGAGACCCCAATCTTTGCAAAACCTATCTCAGCCCCGTCTTTGCAACATCCATTTTAGCTCCCTGACCTTGTAACAACTCTGATTTCACCTCTACTACTCTTCAAATCATTCAAAAGATGTAAAAGAATACACTCGCTTTTCAAATTAGAAAGATCCTGGTATCAAGCTAGGTACAAACAGTTTCTTGCAAATATACGTGTGTTTGCATGTACACATAACATTTTCGTCGTTTAGTCACGTCTCTTCAGCATTTTGCCAAGCAGCATGACATTCCTTTTATTTTCATTTTTCCTAACACATATCTTGTCACTCACACTCTTACCACGCCTATTCCTTCCTTAATACCCCTCTCCTCTCGTTCTCTATGTCTGTCACTTTCATCATCCAAACGCAATACTCTGCATAAAACATTGACTTTTTCCTCATGTTTTACTCATGACATAACATATATTCCGCACTTTGAATATTCTATTTACAATCTAGTCTGTCTCTTTATAACTCTCATAGTTGTTACAGACATTTAGCGCCAAGTGTGCTCTGATCAACTCACCTATAATCCATATCATACAAACATGAGCGTATCACCATTTATTATAATCCAGAGCACTCAAGAGTGCTTCATTAATGCGTCGTTCTTTTTTAAAGGGTAGTGTATGATTTGAGTGAGAGATTGCTGCTAAAAAATCACTGGAGTTTATCAATCCTTCATTCACAACTTTTCTTCGTGGATCTTATGCGTGTAGATTTTGATGCAAACTAGTATAAACGTAGTTAATATTTTTCACTTGGAGCTCGACAGTTGCTCTTTCTCAGTATTCAAATTTAGTGCTGTGTAACCTAGGATGCCACTTAACACTACTGGCTATTTTTTCATGTTTGTTATATATTTTCTGGATCACTTCTGCATCTTATTCCATTATGGTTGTTGTTTATCCTCGGCCAGCTACGAAAAAACATATCAATATTGAACGTCTACGGAATATGTCAAAACATGTATTTTGTTCAAATATAGGGTATCAAAAGCTATATTAATCAATGGATCACCTTACCGTAAGATAGTAAAATATGATCTTACGGATATTTGGTTGCATTTCTAGCATGATCAGCAACTACATACATCAGCTGTCTTTCTTCAACTGATCTGGAAACTATGTCTTTCATCATAAGTTTTGTTTACAGTTAGAAAAATACATCACCCGCAGAGGCTTTGCTGATTTTTTGTTTTTCCTGAAGCAGTTAATGCCAAACTATCGTTTCGGGTGTGTGCTCCGTTGGTGAAGAAATGGATGAAATGTGAATGAATATTTTACATAAATCTGTCAATATTGAGAAGTTCTCCATGGTTGGCTGTACTGCTACTGATTGTAGACAAGACAGGTTCGCAATTTAAGAAGAATTCAGTATATTTATGAAGAACTATGAAGATCCAGATATACATTTATTCCTTCGATCAATATGGCATATATTCCAATGGCCCATAAGACACTATTTAAAAGCAATCACAAATATATAAATCTTGTATCTAGGATTTCTGTAAGAAATCCTAGATGTGGATCTAGTATGTATACCTTTTATTAGGTTTTTCGAGTGGAAACATCATAATTTGCTACTTTATTTCGTTTTTAGTTTAGTTTAATTAATGGGATTTCAAAGCAGAAATCGAAACACCTTCCAGTGTTTCATCAGATATGGCGCCTTATAGTACAACCTTCACAATCTAATACAATATAGAAAATTCACTTTGCGTTAAACAGACTTCAGCATTTTTGATAAGAGACGAAAAATAATTAGTTTCCTTTTAAGAAAACATATAGATTTGAAATCAGCAAAAATATATCATTTACATAAGAAAACAATTATTTGTTATGGTAAAAATTTTTACACTGAAATACAATGTTTGTTTGTTCAGAGAGCAAAAATGAAACGATTATGAATGGCATGAAAACTTGAGTGGGTCAAATGTTTATTCAATCCAAATCTCTATAGATGGAAAATTACACACGTAGTGCATAAAAAAATTCCTTCTGTTAAAATATGTTAATGATTTCCCTGGTCCCACGGTCTTGTCTTTAAAGGAATTGGACCAGAAATCTTTACATGTTAACCGAAAAATATTATTTGCTTACTTCTGAAATTCAAATAAAACCATCATACTAGAACTTTTTGATTCAGTATTCAGATTTTAGCAGAGCAGTAAAGGATGGCAAATAATGATTTCTGAAATAAGGATAAAACCAAAATCTATTGAGAGACGGAAAGGACGATTATATCAATACCTGTATTTGTATGATACAATTTATTTAACCTTAGAAGCTTTTGAATTAACTGAATCGAGTGACATAACTGAATAACCTTTCTGTTATACTTACAATAACTAAAGTGTAGGGAAGGTGGTTAGTCGATTACATCAGTGTTCAATCGGTATTTATTCCATCGACTTCGAAAGAGGATGAAATGTAAAATCGATTTCAGCGGACGAAATACCATAACGCATTATGTTCAGCATGCAAACGATTCTACCACCACACCACCTGATGATATAAATGAATATACTAAGGTATCTTTATCACTTGAATTATCCATGCACTGAAGGATAACAAATGTGTCTAATTTACGCACAATTTTTAATGAAAGGGCGTTAGTCGATGGCATCCACGTTAGATATAGATTGCTAGTTTAATTCATCTATCCTGGAATGATAAAGGCAAAGTTGCCACTAAAACGCAGAAAACGGCGCAATTACTGTATAACATTTTTCAGACGCTCTAAAACTTCTTCCAGCCCACTATTTTTTGGGGAAAAGGAACGGTAAATTAAAAGAATACCAGTGTAATACTAACTATAAGAAACCTGGACCGACGCTTGAGAATGCATTAACCATTTTTGATTATATATATATATATATATATATATAT
>NC_068982.1:145902442-145903380 GCF_001194135.2 Octopus bimaculoides
TATATATATATATATCAGGTTGAGTAAAAAGTAAGCAACGTCTTGAACCCAGAAGAATTTGAACCGGATTTTTGCAGAAATGGTCATTTCTTGCAAAGAGCTTTAAATCATCCATGTAAATGAGATGCTTTATATTTTTATCAAACGTTTTATAACCGTATTGTACGTCACTGAGCAATTTTGAGAGAGGCATTAAGGCTAGACATCCCCCGATGTTATCAGATTAGATTTGTTTTTGAATGGAGAGCCCGGTGTAGCACATCTATGTTGTTATTCAGCGCGCGGAGCTTCTCCCATATTATTATTATTATTATTATTATTATTATTATTATTATTATTATTATTATTATGATTGTTGTTATTGCTGTTGTTGCTGTTATTATTCAGTAGTCTTATTTTATCACGTGCTTTCACCGCATTACCGAGCGCAGATCTGTGTGCCTTGGATATGTGCTGTGGTTTGCTTTGATGCTCTTATTGTTACTGTATTGAATGCGTTTTACGTAGGATGTATGCCGTGCCGAGTAGTGCTATTTTTTGTATGTTATATATGCTTGTTACTCCAGGTGTTTTTGTTTGTATCATACCGAATTCGCCTCTGATAGGAATTGTCTCTGTTTTTAGACTCCACATTCGAGTTACCTCTATTTCCAGGTTTTTGTATTTTGAGAATCGTTAACACGCCGGATGAAATGCTTAACGGTACATCGGCCGTCGCTACGTTCAGAGTACAAATTCCGCCGAGGTCGACTTTACATTTCATGCTTTCAAGATCAATAAAATAAATACCAGTTGGACTCTGGGGTCGATATTATCGAGTAGTCCTCACCCACCAATTTTCAGGCCTTGTGCCTTTAGTAGAAAGACTTCTTCTTCTTCTTCTTCTTCTTCTTCTTCTTCTTCTTCTTCTTCTTCTTCTTCTTCTTCTTCTTCTTCTT
>NC_068982.1:145906493-145913870 GCF_001194135.2 Octopus bimaculoides
TCTGCATCTGTGAGTCTGGTATTTCTGAGGATATCTCTTCTAACATTTGCTAATCTGTTTTCATCCAGGTTTGGTCTGCTAGCTGGATTCCGGCTCCTCCAAATTCTGTAGAAGTTTGCGGTGTGTTTCTCTTGGGTTGGCCTACTTAATGCAAAGTAATAAGCGTAAATTACTTCTTTACATTCTTCCCGGTTCCATTTAATTCTTTTACATTTTTGATTTTGTGGTCGTTGTGGTGGTGAACTTTGGGGGCTTAATTTGGGACAAATCCCGTCTAAGTGACCTTCCAGGTTCGTATTCGGGGAATATATTCTGCTATTTGAAACTTTTTCGTCGTCAGGCTGACAGATTCCTGACAGGCGCGCTTCCATTATAACCACTGGACAAGCGATTTGGTGTACTGTTTGAATTTTTTTTTTTAAGTAAAGTTAAATTGTCGTCGTCAACGTCGGCGTTGTTGTTGTTGTTGATTTACTCCTCAAAGTGGATTATTTTTACTACAATGCATAGCTTTTGTATGAAACTTACTCACTTGCAGAAAGAATATTTTAAAATTGGAATCTTCCACGATTTTACATTACACAAAATAAGATTTGATTGTTTCTAAACACATGGTCTCTTCACACACAAAAACATGGCTGCTAAAATTTCAATGCAAGACGAACAAAGAAACGTGATCATGGACAAAATGATGCAATTTACAAGAAAAAATAAAAGAGTTATAATTTAATTTCACAGCAAAATAATAGTGTGAGACTTGAACAAATAAATTAATCTGTTAAGTACAAAATGTCAGTTTGAATAACTTGAGAGTTAATGTGGCCAAAAGCAATTGCTGCACTGCTGACACCTACATACATTTTGTTGCCAAATCTAAAAATGTTTCCGCTATTGCTTAAGAGTAAATACCTCTTTAGCAACCACAATAAAAGATTTGAAGTTTTTCAAGAATTTCAATGTTAGGCACTTTTGCTTTCTAAATTCTTTCTCTTGTTACTAGATTGGATCAATGTAGGTGAAACACCTGAGGAAAATCTGTCCCTCTTCACCCGCCGACCAACTGTATACAATAGTGAGCAAAAAAATTATTGATCCCTTTACCTAAGAAATAGGGTCGTTTTAAATGCGCTCAAACAGAAAAGAAAGCAAAGAGGAGCCGCATCATATATGAGACGAGAAATATTCTCTTTTGACGAGTACAAAATGCACAGAACAGCCTGCATCGATTTCAGACCAGAAACAATGCGTCAAACCAGGCGAAGATCCTGAGCTACAATACCCCAAGATATCGTGAAGAAAACTAAAAAGATAACCATCACGGTGATCGAAAACAATGATGATTAGTAACTTCCTGTCCACTTGCTCTTACGCTACGGATTTCATGTCAGTGTAACACAGTCGCAAGTGGTATGAGATCACGAGATAACAGATGAAATTTAGAAATTCAAAATAACACTTGTGTAATTAAACAGATCTATTGCAGTTGCGAAACAATCGAAATGGAAGAAATGCAATGGACCTTGTTGTACAAAGAATAAAATTTAGCTGCTAACTTGTAGAGGAGAAGAACATGTGAAGTAGTTATGCACTAAAACACGGAGAAGATAGAAAGACAAGAGATGAAGCAATAAAAACTGAAGTTGTCTACATTGCAGTTTTCCACAGGTCAGAGTTCCAGGGATGTCGAATAATATCACACTTTCATTACCATGTGATGAAGACACAAATACTCCATCCTTGGCTATATTTGCAAGGGATTTTTAGTTGGAATTGAACAGGTTAGTTTTCAAGAGCGAGTATCACCGACTGGAGCTCTGCTTAGCGAGAGAATCTATCTTGTCCTCAGCCGAGAAGCGGAAGAGCCCTCACCTATAAATTCAATAGTAGCACCCCTATCCTCTCACAATTGAAGACGGACGGCAGATAAAAACCTACTGGCAAAATAGTAAGAAAACCAAGGCTGAACTCCAGCTAAATGCTTGTGAAGCACGATTAGAGGCTTTCAATTACAACACCATAAAATTATAAAATTCAAAAGAACAAGTAATAGGTAAACAAATTAATCTCTATGTGATATCTAGGGTATAACATTATTGTAGCTCTCATAAAACTGAGAGAAGAATTTTGTTATGACTAAAAATGGGAGTATCTAGGTGTAGGTTGTATTCAGTCTAAATATTTACAAAATATATTAACGTCCTTACTGGCATGGTGGGAGGATTGTCAATGCATCGGGCGAAATGGTGAATGGTATTTCCTCCCAGGTTTTTACGTTCTTGGCACAAATCTCTCAGAGGTCAACTTTCATGTTCTTCTCTTCGGGATCGATAAAATAAAGTACTAGTTAAACACCCGGTTTGAAGTAATTGACATGCTACCCCAACGCAAATTACTGGTCTTCCTCCAAAATGCGAAAGAATTATAGTATTTTTACCATCATCATCATTATTATTTCGGATGCACATATGCATGCACGCACGCACATTTACATACATACATACATACATACATACATAAATACATACATACATTAATACATACATACGTACATACATACATATGTACATACATACATACGTACATGCATACATACGTACATACATACATACATACATACATACATATGTACATACATACATACATACATACATTCTTAGCCCTATTTCTCAAACATATAATGAAAAAATATTGAGGAAGTTTTGCGTACGAGATCATAATAAAATATTTGGCATTCATGAGGCTGATGGATTCGCAAAGTTGCCATATTAACATATACTGTGATGTGCGAATTTTAAAATTAGAAGAGCTCACAGTTTTGTCGGTCTGATCACAGTTGATTTCTTAAAGAGAGCAACAGAGAAGAAACAGAACCACCACTACAATAACATAGAGAACGAAGAAGATACCTGAGTATGAAACCTCTACATTACAAATGACTACGAATGGATGAAAGGGTAAGTGTGCAATTTCCAGTTTTGAGCTCAAAAACTCGGAACAAATGCCGTGTGGCATTGTGTCCAAGTCTATAAGGAACTTGCTAAAAATGGGAAAGACTGAAAATTTGTTAGTGTATAACAAATAATTTGTGATCGGAAACGAGATGTGAATATTTGTGATGTTATTCGCCCCAAACTGTTTAACCAACACAATTCTAGACATGAACACCTCTCAAAATGTGAATGTGGCAAAACAAAGCCAAAAACAAACTAAGCTTTTGGCTTTCACACAACACCAGCCACTGCTACTACTTCAGTGCATAAATTCCTATCATTGCTATCATCAACTCGCAAACCCAACGCAATGATAATGTTGAATGTACAAGGTGTAATGTCTCTCACACATCACAAATAAAAAGAAAATAATTATAGAACTTGAATAGAGAGGAAAGATAATATCGGTAGTACTAAGTGAAATACACGTAACTCCAGACATATTGGACTTGAAAGCGCATATATCAGGTTACATATTAGACAGACTTGACAGCAGAATACGGAGACAAGGACGAGCATCTCTCTTCATCCGTAAAGACCTAGCAGCAAAAGTCCTCTTTTCTCACTCCAACACAGATTGTGATACACTAATAAATAATACAGGCGATCAACCTCAGTTTGATCATAGGCATTGCCTGTCGTTCTCCTGATGCGTTTAATCATGGAAATCACTTCAGAGATGCTTTGTCGCTGATAAGTCAAACCCTAAGTGAAACCTACCCTCAAGCTATAGTATTTTTGACAAGGGACTTAAATTTTCTTAGTCTCACCTGTCCTGTTCGCTATATCCAACCTGAAACTAAACAACTTAACAGGAGAGTTATGGACACTCTCCTCGACACCACTAAAGACTTTTTTCATACCAAGTGGAAGAACATCAAAACTGATCCTCAGAAAACTGGTTTCAACATATTGACAACCTCACTGTTAACGGTGGATTTAAGTTACTGTACGAAGAATTAATTTAAATCTGTCGAAAGGATTACCTGATATAAACTCGACTATGCCTGCACGAACTAGATCCCACGACATAGACGGATACCAATGTGTAACAAGACCAAACTAACAAAACTAAAACACCAATCCCTCTCTCAAAAGATGAGATAACGAAACAAAAAAAAATGAAAAGAGAGGACATTGAACTAGATTTTAAAATATCTTATGATAAAGAAATTTCGAATAATAAACAGAATGCAGAATATAAAGTATAATGTTGAGTTCTTTTTCGTTTTTTTGCAAAGCAAAAATCGTCTACACATAATCAGAGCGGCTCTCTAATAGATTATATACTAACGATTCATCACAAATATGAATACAACCTCTTAGATGAGACAACACGGTTTTCGGAGTGGGGGAAGTTGTCTGACATAGCTATTACTCCACCATAACATTATTCTCAAAATTTTCGTGAGACACTGAAAACATATAGTATGATTTTGCTAAAACGTTTGAAAAGATTGATAAAAAAATCATCTATTATAGGATAACAGACAACTCGGAAAATGACTCTTTTACAGGGGTGGAACAAATCTGCTGGTGCAAACGGTTTCCTCTTTGCAAGCCACTTGTAATAAGTGGTGTGCCTCAGGGCACGGTTCAAAGACCATTATCATTTATCATCACCCTATCAGCCAACTAACGAGCTACGCCAATGACAATACAGTATCAATGGCTATTCAAATTCCAGAAGATGCAGTCACACTCCAAAATGAGTTAAACCTCGGGCAGATAAAAACAACATAAAATTCAATGCACACAAATCACATTATTTTTCACATTTGTCAGCTGATAACACAATGATTCAGAGCACTAATGACATATAGGACTTAGCAGTAATCATGTCAAATGGTGCGTCTTTTGTCAGCCACATCAGCGAACTGACCTCTAAATGCCGACATCTCATATGGTGGATCCTACGAATCTTCCTGACAAAAGAGCCAATAGTTATTCTGATCTTATGACAAACATTAGTTCTGACCAGAGCAGATTACTGCTTACAGCTTTAGTCTCATAGAAAAAAATTGAAGGGTTACAAAGAACGTTCACCAGTAAAATAATTGATTAATAGCCTTAATTCCTGACAACGTTTGAAAGGTCTGCGTCTCTACTCTCTTGACCACCGACGAAACTTCTGGAGGAGCATATTCAAAACTTCGTCATTAGAGAGAATTTTAATGCTCGAACTGATAGATACTATTAGCTTTCAAATACATCACCGTCGAAATCAGAAGAAAAAGTAATCTATTGTGCCAATATGATATTTAGTTCAACTGCCTACCTAAAGAAATCAAAAATATAAAACCTTTACTGGAAGATTTTCAAATACATTAAATAAATTAACAACGACCAGGTGAGCCAACTATTCAAATAAACACTCAATGAAGATCAGATGCTTCAAACTCATTCATAGACCAACTTCCAGGTAAGAAGCCACAACAAAACCAAAAGAGATACTCTAATGCGGTGCTCCAGCATGGCCGTAGTCCTATGACTGAAACCATGAAAAGAATAAAACAATAAATATATAAGTATTTTTTTGTATCACCTAAGTGTTCGTGCGTAGCGGTTACCGAAATAACTCAGAGGTGGTGATGAATGATTCATTTTAGACAGATTCTTTGAGATACTTTATGATGAAATGCAATGATTTCACAACAATTAATTCCCTCATGTATATCTTTGACGCTAACAAAAGTACTCGCTCAGAAACTGGCTGTTGAAAATATTGCGCAATACTAACATCTTCTAGCGAAGCAGACATAGATTGTAAGAAACTTTACAAATATTTCATTAAATACATATAATTAGAGCTAATTTTCCCTTTTACAATTTATTTTGTTTTTTATATTTTATTATTCTTTCTTCTATTGTTTTCATTTTTCGATAATTGTTTTCTATTGCTGTTGAGCTATAGAAGCTGGAACTAATTATGGAAGTGCTTCAGTGTCTGAAAGATAATTATTTGCTTCCCAATAATCCTGCTGTTATTGAAATATTGGAACCGGAAAATCGACTACTTACGCTAGGCTGGAGGACAGAACATTCTTTCTCAATTAAATACCCTAGATCAGAAATACATTCAATTACATTCTTATTTATATTCATGTACTCTTATCTGATAAAATTATTCTTTGTTTTTGTGAAAGAATAATTATTCGGTGGAGTAAATCTGCATTGAGTTATACTTATATACTTGAAAATTTAAACTACTGGCTGTTACCAGCTACCAAATTTTATAGCTTGCTTCGAATACAAAACTTCACTAATCAAAAACAGCTAGGCGACTGAGTAAAAACATATTCCTATGGATGTTCTTTCACATTATCACCACAGGATTTCAGGAACTAATGTGGTTCGATCATAACTGTGATTTGACAAAAATGACGTCTTACATTGCTGGAAGAATTTTACCCAACCCTACAATTTGGTGGTTTTAAATCAGCCTTGCAACTACAAAAGACATCAACCAAATCTCTTTAAAAGTCAGTATTTTTCACTCCATTTCGCCATGACATTTAGTGCTCATGTACCTCTTGCATTTCAAATATCTTTCCCGCTATCCTGAGCTGTACACCCAATAGGTAATACCCCCCCCCTCTCTCTCTCTCTCGTCGCAAACCGCTCTCTCCGTTGGGCTTAAACAACAGTATCATCGTATTGTATGAGGACCGCCACATTCTGTTGGCAAATAAAATTTACTATTCAGTACTGTTACTGTATGTCTCTCGCTGAGAGGTTTTAAATAAATTTTATATATATACACACACATACACACACACACATATATATATGTACATATGACAGGCTTCTTTCGGTTTCCCGCAACCAAATCCACTAACAAATCCTCAGTCGACCCAAGGCTATAGTAGAAGACATCTGCCCAAGGTGTCGCACTGTGGCTCTGAACCCGGAAACGTGTGGCTGGGGAGCAAGACTATGGACCTGCTGGGGCACTGTCTTTTAGTAGTATGAATCGACGCCAGTACTTTTTAGCTTGTTATTTACTATATGGGCCTCCTTTAGTAAACCATTAATTGATAGGAACGTAAACAAACCAACAATGGCTGTCACGCGGTAGTGGGAAGAAAACACAGGCACAAAGACGCACACACATAGACACACATAGAGACACACAGATATATACACGATGGGCTTTTAGTTTCCGTCTACCACACAAGATTTTGGTTGGCTCGAGACAATAGTAGAAGAAACTTTCCCAAGCTGAAACGCAATGGGACTGATCCTTGAACCATGTGACTGAGAACCAAGCTTCTTATCTCGCAGCCTCGTCTGCACCTATAGCCACGCCTGCGCCTATATCCACTCTTGCGTCTACACACACACACACACACACACACACACACACACACACACACACACACACACA
>NC_068982.1:145913901-145917854 GCF_001194135.2 Octopus bimaculoides
ACACACACATGTATGTATACATATATAATGTTAAAACAGAACAAATACTCTCTTCTACTATTTTACTTGTTTCTGTCGTTTGACTGCCGCCATGCTGGAGAACCTTTAGTCGAGCAAATCGATCCGAGGACTTATTCTTTGTAAGCCTAGTACTTATTCTATCAGTCTGTTTTGCCAAACTGCTAAGTTAATGGGACGTAAACACACCAGCATCAGTTGTCAAACGAAAATGGGGGGACAAACACATACATATACACAAACATATACACACACATACATATCAATATATATATACATATATATGACGGGTTTCTTTCTGTTTCCGTCTACCAAATCCACTCACAAGGCTTTGGTCGGCCGGAGCCAATAGTAGAAGACACTTGCCCAAGGTGCCGCGCAGTGGGACTGAACCCAGAACCATGTGGTTGTTAAGCAAGCTACTTACCACACAGCCACTTCCTGGGGAACATTTCACAAAAACATTTTTAGTCGTCCTGCTTTTTACAACTTCTCCTACCTAATTTGATGGTGTTAGGTTCAGAAATGCCCCAAGAAATTTTCCATCAGGTCAAGTTTTTTGTTACACAAGAATTCCTTTTTTTTTTCTTTTACCAAAAAATGTCAATTTTTGCCATTAAAAGCAAGTCTGAAATAAGAAACTAGCACAAACCAAATAGTACTTTTTATTGTTTAACAGATACGTTACACCAAATGCTTAATTACACATCTTAGAATAGATGTTTCTGTCAAATTGGAGTCTGAGCTACTCAAGGAATGAACTTTCTCCTTGTTGCTTTATGTGAATAAATTGCATCATGACAGTCTCTTTGCAATGATCAGCAGTAGACAGCACCATGCTGGTGTTCCATCTGCCTTGATACCTAGTCCCCATGTTCTCGATGTCTTTGTGGAATCTTTATCCTTGTTCATCACTATTGCCTTAGGAATTTCAAGGAAGTAGTCCAGATGACTGTGCAGGAAATGTACATTTACACTCATGTTGCAGTCCAGTGCTCGCAAACTGGTTAACAAGGTCTGCATAAGATCTTCATAATTTGATGGCTTCCCGTTTCTCAGGAAATCAGATACAACTGCAACAAAAGCATTCCATGCTTCTTTTTCAATGCCAGACATGGACTCCTAGAATACCTCGCCCTGCGATAATCACCTAATATGTGGCCCATCAAACACTATAACCTCATTTTTCTCACATGACAAAGCTGGAAACTTTCTGCTGAAGTATTTGAAGCAGTCTCTGTCTCAGTGTTTCAGCACACTATATGGGATGCCCAAGGTTTGTCTTGACACCTAGTCTCATGCTAAAGTAAGTAGGAAGTAGGGTAAGCTTTCTTCACAAAAATCTGTTATTTTGTTTCACTGCCTAATCCAGAAATATGCAGACGATATCGGGAATGTTTTTACATTCTCTTCTCTCACAACTGGCCATATCTCTGAAATATAAAACATGTTAAAGTCAGTTGTCAGCTGGGAAAAGTATTTTCAGAATAGTAAGCAAATGCAGACTTGTGATGGCAAAGTTCCATAAAGAGCATACCATGAAGTTCTTTTTACAGTTCTTTGAGCATGCTCAATGAAAAGTGACTTTGACCCATGTGATCTCACAATCAAAACAGTAAGGGCACATTCAAAACACCAATTTTTATTAAAAGAGTTCAACAAAACGTCATATATATTTTGCAATGACAATCACACTAAATTAAGCAAAGCGTGGGCATATCTGTAGATAGATTCTGCAAATATGAGACGTATGGTGTCAGGGGCCGCAAAAATATTTTGTTTACTCTCTCTTTACTCTTTTGCTTCTTTCAGTCATGTGTCTGTAGGACATTTCTATCATCATATACGGTTTCTTAGTTCACATTATATAAATGTTTTAAATTGTAAATGATATTGACATATGTATGATTAATTTTAGTTAAAACTGAAATATGAACATAGCTTAAAAACTATGCTCACGTAGACAAGACTATTAGGTGACGCCTGGGAACTTTAGCCCTATGTCAGTCAACATCCAGCAAGCAGGTGATCACCAACTTTCCGGTCATTACTATTCTGCGTTTTATATTAATAATATATCGTATATTTCGGAATGTATCACCCTAGATGTTCAATTGTTTTCTGCTTTAGATAATGCTTCTTTTATGTGGGAGATTTAGATTTCAGTTTCAAGTTGAGCAATCACAGGAAACCTGTCCCGATACCACCATTATTTCGGGCAATGTGCTTTATTTGAAATGACCTCAACTTTTGACACGTGCTCATTGTAGAATGGAAGCATAGCCGAGTGTCTTAAGATTTTGTTACATTTTCATGAGATGCCAACTTCAAGCTTACTACTTGGCTTTTGGGGTAAGTAATATGTTAACTGTACTCTTAGCGCGATCACGCAATTCAGGTTTCAATAGTTAGATACAAATTGTGTAAATTTTGGTAGAACACTCACGCACTGTCATGTTAATTTAACGATCGGATACATTGACCCCCGATATATGAACGAACAACAGTGATTGATACTATTTTAATAACCTCTACAAGTATTGACAGGATGTTTTGAAATTGTGTAAGAACATGATGATATGCAGCAAGCCAGTTTATACGTCTGTCTATGGCTCTTACCTCACACAGTTCTCACACATATCAGCATTTTTTTAATTAAAACTAGATATAGATACCACTTAAATCTCTTGGGCATTTTCAGCAATTTCAGTTGTGTAGTACATAAAAAAAATAATGATATTCGGAATGAATTATTTAATAATTCCTATAAATCAAGTGATTGGTGAAACAAGACACGACAAATTAACTAGTGAGAAAATCGAAAGTTCCGAATTTTTGAACTTGCTAAAGCAGAAAATCAATTAGAACGGGGAGAAAATTAGAACAATCAAATTTGCAGCTTTAACGAACAATACTTGCATTATAAGACATGCTTAAACATTTTTGAAAAGAATAATTTATTAATAAAAAGGTCGGGAAAATATCAATGTCCAAATCAGTGACATTTATTGTGAATAATAACAAAGAAAGAAAAGTAACACTTGGTGGTGTTTGTGCCGCATAATACAATTGATGTTAATGTTGACTTGAACGTGAAATTTAAAATCTAGTTCTTTGATCGCGATCAGTTCTATATAACACAGATCCGACATCAAAGCATGAACAGAAAATATTGAAATGTGAAGTGAAATATATGTAATGCACCAATGATGATAGGATAATGACATGTGATCAGATAAAATCAAAACTGAATTGCTTGGTAACACCAGAAGAGAGTTCTGAGACCAATTGATAACACAATACTTTGGCGAGTATCTATGAAACGTATAAAAAAGGTTAAATCTCTTTTGAAGCACATCTCTAAGACTTGGAGAACTTAAAGATGAATATGTATAGAACTAATTTAAAATTTAAAATCTCACTATAGTTCAGTAAGTCAATGCTGCCTGCCATATTTTCAGACGCAGAATACGTTCACTAAAAACGAATTACTATTTATGATGAATACGTTCACAGTCCTTGAAAACAGCTCACAAATTGTGACATCAGTCATAGGAATGAACGTTCTTATTGTCAGTATTTTTATTTCGTGATAAGTGGGATGTGTACAGAATGTACTAACTTACGAAAGAAAAAAATGTCTTTCTTTTGTTAACATTGATGTCATCTCAAAAGAATATTTCTAGCGTAAACATACATGGAAATTAACTTTGCTGTCTCATCAATAATATCTACAAAAACTTTTTTGGATAATGTTCAACATACGAGCTAAAGAAACCAAGTTTCTCTGCGTTAGTAAACATACGCAAATTGAGTATTAATATCATGTAAGCATAATACTGACTATTGTGTAAATGAAATAAAAAATATTTTCGCCCGACATGTTTCCAATTATGCATACTGTATCGCTAACAGGTGTGTTCATGGATATATAT
>NC_068982.1:145918631-145920040 GCF_001194135.2 Octopus bimaculoides
AAATAGTCCCGTATGAAAAAAAGTCCCGTGTGAAGGGATTACGGTTTAACCATCTAACTTAGAGGTATCAAATATAAATTATACAAGAATAAGGGCAGGGAATCGTCAATTAGTAATAGAATTAATAATTAACAATTTTGCCAAGTAGTTCAGTATGAAAAAAACCTTTATCGGTAAATATATATATATACATATATATATAAATATATATATATATATATATACATATATATATGAATAAATATATATATACAGAGAGAGAGAGGGAGATAGGTGTTTGTGTGTGTGTATGTGTGTCTATCTATATAAATATATATGCATATACATATATATGTGTGTGTGCCTGTGTGTACTCATATACACAGAGACATGCATATAGGGCGCAATACTTGGTCGATCAAACTATCTGGGATATATTTAAGTATTAGAATTTTAAACTATTTTAGGAAGTTCTTTGAATATAGCTTACATTACTTTCCTGCATTCAATGTTTGGCGAAAAAATCGGTGGAAACCCGACCCTAAGTTTTGACGTAACTGACGTGTGGAGAGCTTAATTTGCATATATGTGCTTAATCGGCTGTTCATTTAGTTAAACACATATTCAGCACAACGGAGGACTAAGATGCTTTTAAATGATAAAAACCCTTTATCAATGATGGCACATGGTGATACCATAAATGAAGTCTTTCTTCGCTTTCGAAGTGCAGCACATTTGTTGAAATTTATGAACATATAAAATGGTAGAGGCGTCTGTACAAATTTGTATATAATCATACTTGAAGATTATCACATGTGATTACGTGACTCGGAAAATATCATAAAGACATTTGTAATATCCTCGAGGCATTTCTCTCCTCCGAACTGTAGAGAAAATACTGAGAAAATACTGTTTTTCTCCGTAGGTTTTTCTATTTTTCAAAAAGACACTCGCTTTCAAATTTAACTTAGCTTAACTCTCTTTTATACACTGTCAAATTATCTTGCAAATAAAAGTTTTAGAAAATTAAGGCATGTATAGATTAAGAAACATAAACATCAGCGACACAACACTAACTTTAGAAAGAAAGTATTGGACGGTCACCGTTAGATTATCTTTGAAAATACCGTTGCTCAATTACTGGTGGACTTAAAGCTAAGGAAAAAACAATTTATCGTATTTGACACTTGTCATAAATGCGCAGATTCTTTCACTACGCTACAACCGGAAGGGATATATCAGACATTATCGATCCATACGATGTTTAAGAAAACGTCTAAAACTGCTTTCATCATATTTCTGACGCTCGTAGTTTCTTTCGGTCAAATGTTACTTCATATCCAATCTTGTTAGAAAATAAGATTGAGTTGGCTACTGCTCCTACCCTGCTAGGCATTTGTAATAAGTTCCTAACGTAATATTTCGCATCT
>NC_068982.1:145920050-145923304 GCF_001194135.2 Octopus bimaculoides
ATGTTCATACATATGTATACTTATATGCTATGATAAATATATATATGTGTTTGTATGTGTGTGTGTGTGTGTGTGTGCGTGTGTATAATATGAATGTATGCATGTATATATATTTATATATATATGTATGTAGGCATGTATGTATGCATGTGTGTATATATGTATGTATAATTGCATACATTTAAATCAATGTTACTATCATGAACTATTAAGGAAGGAAGTGATCATATCATTAATTTTAGCAAAGAAAAAATTAGCCTGAAAGAAAATAGAAAAGACGTTTTTCTCCCGTACATGAAAGAAAACTTTATTGGTATATATTTTTTTCTCAATTTTTGACATGAATAGTGTTTTTTTCTTATAGCACTTTTATAATGATCAATTTTAGTAATTACACGATAGAAATTTCATTCTGAAAGTCTACAAGTCTTCTTGAATTCTTCGTAATTTCTTTACAGTATATATATTTTAGGCTTTTAATCATGACGCCACCCCCATTCTATAAGAAATACTTAGAAAACAAAATGTGAATCTCGGTTCAGTAAACAGGCACATTATCCAATAACAAAAAATGCAAAATCATGCCAAATAGGAAATAACAACATGGTTTCTTAATGATAAAAATTGTATCACGACAGTAGGAAATAAAAACTTTCATCATCGTCATCATCATCATCATCATCACCATCATCATCATCATCGTCATCGTCGTCGTCGTCGTCGTCGTCACAAGCATTATTATTATTCAGTTAGAGAGCAGCGCATGTCATCAAAGTGACACTGGGGTACAATTTTAAGAAGCCCAGTATACCCTTCTTGACTACCCATCTGATAAGGGTACAGCAGGCACATGCATCATAACCATACGACATGGTGAACTTATATCAAGACAAACAAACATGATCTTGCAGGTAGGGCCCAATAAAATGTATCTTCAGGTTGAGTAGCCCATCCTGCTCAAAAGGGCCCCGAATAATAATAATAATAATAATAATAATAATAATAATAATAATAATAATAATAATAATAATAATAATAATAATAATAATTGTGATGCATGTGCATGGTGTACCCTTATCAGACTGGCAAACCTAATCAGATAGGCAGTCATGGTGGGTATATTGGGTTTCGTATAATTGTACTCCAGTGTCACTTCATTGGCATGCGCTACTCTCTCACTGAATAATAATAATGATGATGTGGGTGATGATGATGATGATGATGATGATGATGATGATCATGATGATGATGATGATGATGATGATGATGATGATTTTGATGATGATGGTGGTGGTGGTGGTTTTTATTTCATGCTGTCATGATACAGATTTAATCACTAAGAAACCATGTTGTTATTTCCTTTTTCGCATACTTTTGCTTTATGTTATTGGATAGTGTGCCTGTTTACGGAACCGAGGTTGGCATTTTTGTCTAAGCAGTTCTTATAGAATTAGCACTATAATTAACAATATACCTACCGAAAATGCGATGCATCCACAAACATTTACGAAACAAGATGAAGATGAAAGAGTACACTACTGGCAAATGGAAGCACAGCATGGGCAATACCTCAGAGCAATCGAAGGTAAAGACAAGATCAACACCCGGAGATCGGTAAGAAAAAGGGATAAGAAAGGTTGCACTGAGGCATTGATATGCAGCGCTCAAGAACAAGCTCTGAAAACTAATTACACCAAGTTCCAAATAGATAAGAATAGCGAATCAACATTTTGTAGGATGTGTGGCAGCAGAAACGAAACAATCTCACATATTGTGAGTGTAGCAATCTGGTCCAAAAGCACTAGGAAAGGAAGCTCGATAACGTGGGTAAGTTTGTGTACTGGAGGCTATGTGAAATGTACGGCCTGAATAGAGAACGGAAATGGTACGAACATGAACCAGAAGGAGTCACCAAGAACATATGATACTGTGGGACTTCACAATCAAATGTGACTCCCTAATCGAGGCTTGGAGACCTGATATTGTTGTAGATAAATGAAAAAAAAGAAGAAAAAGAGACCAAGATCATAGATATTGTAAAACATGGAGATGTACGCATAAGTGACAAAGAACTAGAAAATATTGAAACGTACATACGACTGAGAGACGAATTTTCAAGAATGTGGAGTATGAGGTGAGTGTCTGTCATTACAGTAGTTGTAGGGGCACTAAAGCACTAACAACCAAGTTCGGGAAAAATGTCAAAGAAATCGGGATTGACATGAAACAGAAGAAGCCCAAAAAACTGCTCAGCTGGGGACAGGTAGGATTTTGAGATTGATATTTTGATGTTATATATAATATACATATTTTTGCTCATTTTTTCTTATTTTTCTTATATATTTTTTCTTATATTTTTTAATTTATTCTCTATAACCTATCAGGCTTTAATAACCATATAAGGCTTTTTACTTATAAATACTAAATTAATATAAGGCCTTTTTTAGATTATGTATACTTAAGTTGTTTATAGAGTATGTTATATATAAGCATTACTTATTAGACATACTTCTATTTGACCATGAACTTGTATTAGAAATGTATTTTTTTAATATCTAACTGTTTTTTTCTTCGGTCTGAATTTTGTATTTACGTTTATAACTCCAACGGTCCTTTTCGAAATGTACAGCGTTCCGTATTGGTTCATTATCGAACTTCCTAGTTTAACATCATAAATTTGAATCATTTGCTTGATATGTTTACGGTTTCAACACCGTTATGCTGTACGGTTGCATTACAGTTCATGTCTTTTCAACTTGTTTTTTTTTACATATTTTCATAGGTCAACTATGAATGTTGTATATAAATGTTATCTATTTTTGTTATCTGCCTGCTACTAATAAGACCCTGAGGAGATGCAGTATCCCATATTTTATAATATGCATGAATCGATCTGGTTATCGCATCGAAATGGTCATGGGTCATCATCATAATAAAGTATTTTCAATGGATCAGTTTTGAGCTCTCATTTAAATCGCTATAAATGCAAAAACTCACTTGTCAGTATTTTGCTACGTTTGATAACAGATACAATATTTTTGCAATACTCACACATGTCTATTTTTGAATGTGTGCGTTTGCGCGCTTGTGTATTATCCCCATTACAGCATGAATCAGAATTACTAAAGTAAAATGTTTATTTTGGAAGGCCTAACTATTAACAGTTATAAAAAACTATATAACAATGTGATCACATTTTATTTCACACACGCACACAAATATCTGCATACGCACATATTTATATACCTCTGTGC
>NC_068982.1:145923537-145925200 GCF_001194135.2 Octopus bimaculoides
TATATATATATATATATATATGTATATATCTATATGTATGTATGAGTGTATCTATCTATCTAGCCATCTGTCTGTCTGTCTGTCTTACAAACTATCTATCAATCTCTCCGCCACACATCTCTCTGTTTCTCTGTCTCTCTGTGTGTATATATAAATATTCCGTA
Source organism: Octopus bimaculoides (assembly GCF_001194135.2). Lineage (NCBI taxonomy): Eukaryota > Metazoa > Mollusca > Cephalopoda > Octopoda > Octopodidae > Octopus > Octopus bimaculoides. The sequence goes on from NC_068982.1 coordinate 145,923,702, forward strand.
TACGTCTATGTGTGAACGTGTTTGCGTCTGTGTTCTTGAGGTGCTTATTGATTTCGCGATTCAAGTGGATTTGTGTCAACTAATGATTAATATAATTTATATGGGATCAATAATATTTTCTAAAGCAGCCACAACTTTCCATTTTCTTCAGTTCCCATACTCTTTGTCACTGTTAACACTTACATTCTTTTCCAAACGGGAAGTGACGTTACTCGAAGGACAGCTATTGCTTCTCATAGATATATGAATGTTGCATATGTTCATTGTACATGTACATGCAAGCAGGTTCACTTTACAACGACACCATCTTCTATTGCATTTCGTCTCGAAGCCACTTGCACAAGCATCAACTACATAGATAATATCCGGTAGTCTTATTAACTGATAAGTTTTGAGGAAGGAGATGCGACCGTGGTATTTGCGGGTTGTCTTAGATTATTGATATTGATACTATTAATGTTCTAATGAAAATGATCACTTCTTAGAAAGGTAATGTAAGATATATATTCGAAATGTAAAAGCAAATACAGTCGAAATAGTACTGGTAGTTCGAGAAGACAAGAAATCGATAAAGCTCGTAGATTCATTTATAAATTTGAAGAAAACATTTTAATCCCCACCCCACCTCAAGACACGGATCTCCATCCAAATCAGTCTCTGTACATAACAATATTGGAGTAAACATGCTATCTATGTATACATTCATAAAAAAGTGACTTCAACCATTGAAATTGTCATATGCCTCACATGCATAATTTACCAGAGGTATTAGATGGATTATTTACCCCTCAACACAACTGTCCCCAATAACAGTACGTGACCTTTATTTCGCATCACATACAAACATATAAGGTGCATTGTTTTTGCATCTTGCTACCATTACTATTTCAATATTCCATGACTATTCCGTATTTGTATATGTTGTTAGATTGTCTTATTTAATGACTATCCTTCTTACGGTTAGCGTATAAATGGTTTTTGCAGTAGTGTCATAGTTCATAATAAGGTTCTAATTACGGATATTTTGGAGAACTGATGTTGTGGGTGATAAATTCTTTACTGTTATGACAAATCGATATTTTTCTGTCACAAAGTTAGAATCTTATGTCATTTATTGATCATGCATTTAGAACTTATCTTCTGTTCTTGATTAGCGAAGGTTCATCAGAGGTAAGTTTTCTTGTTAATAGCTTTTAATTATGCATAATTTTCTATTGATATGAAGCCTGTGTCTAAAACCAGACTTGGAATTTAGAATAACTTTACACACAGACTACTCAAGATTTTGCCTACACTAAACATGAATTTATCTTGCCTGTAAAGAACACGTGAGATTTCTCCTATTATTTTTTCTTCGACGTTCTCTGCACGATTATGATGCAGAACAAAAGAGGCGTTTGTTCTGAAATTATATCTCTGTCACTATCTTTCCTAATATGAAACTTACTTTTCTTTTCATGTGGTTATTTTATTAGGAACTACTGCTGCTACTGTTTACA
>NC_068982.1:145925343-145927586 GCF_001194135.2 Octopus bimaculoides
TTTCCCTATGAGTGAAAGAGCACATAAGATTTCCATTTATTAGATATTGCATGGAGGGTTCTTCAGTATAGTATAACTTGAGTACTTGAAATTAGTCTTCAGTCCTTTAAAAATATTTATGAATTAAATACAATCGATTTGCATTTTCTTTCTTTCTTTTTCTCTTTTAGCAGTGGATAAAAGAAACGAAGAAGACAGAGTCAGGCAGAGGAAAGTTTCAAAGTTATTTAAGGTTAAAATTAAAATTCGACTTAAATACAATCGGATTTTCTATTCTCTTTATCATCATCAGCGGAAAAATGAAGGATGAGAGCGAAATAGTGATAAGAAGAGGGAAAGTTTCTAACATATTTTAGTTTGCGTATTATGAGTTTTAGAAGTATAATCTGTTATATCTTTTTTTTGGCCCCCAGCATGAATTCGCCATGTATGAAGTTCTTTATCCTTAAAGGTTTCCCTACAAATAACATACAAGCCTTCGCGTGTTCTTTTTGATTGCAAATGCGAGATCTCTGGTCGTATATCCAAGCTGCTTATCATGTCGAGATGACTAAGAATGGGTACCCTACTTGATTCATCTCACCATGGCATTTTGACATCAGTTTTGTGTTTAGCATTTGGAATTCTGATAGCGTTTTAGTAATACGTGGATATTTGACTGGGAACTACTGCTACTGTTTATAGTTGATTACGGAGTAAGAGAGAGAGGGAAGGAGGGAGGGAGAAAATTACTAATGAAATGGGAGAGAGGGTGGATAATCGTCCAAAGAGGAAACTATTTTTCTTTCTTCATGTAGTACTTGCCAGTGGTATTTAAATATTCCAGTATCTATATCTAAATCATTGCAAGATTAGGAAATTAATCAAGCAAGCAATTTACATTTGTATTACATGTCATTTTCATGCATAAAACTCACTTTGAAAATATTTTATGCTGTTTGCATCTTCACACTTAAATTGAAGTAGCTTTCCTTTCATACAAAGTAACGTTTTCTAAACAAGAAGAATGATCTGTCAGAGAATCTCATTATGTCCACTACTTAATGACAATGGATGTTGCTCGAAATTCGTGCCAATATTCAATTCTATCTAAACTTAGCGCATTGCGAAACTTACCAATAATTATTAATTTATTTAGAAAGATATAGTAATCAAGATAAGAGACAGTGAAATTTATATCACTTAGTTTGAGTAATATATATGCGCTGCAATTTTGACATGTCACTGAATTCTAATTTGGATCGATAAAAATAATTCGTAATTTTGTTTCCAAAGAGTTTGACCTATAGCGCAATGTTTCAAACATATCTCGTGGCATTTCATTCAGTAAAAATTCTGTAATACCAACGTATTTATAGTGACAGTTTCTACAAGTAGTACGCCTGACATATCTTCGGTCCACGTTAAGTATGTCTGTAAAGATAGATTGGATTACTCTTCGGAGGAGCATAGCTCATCGTTACCAGTCTGGTGGCAAATTTCTCCTGATAATTATTATTTTTTGTTTCCCCATTAAAAATATTTATAAAATCTAGTATGAGAGGTGATTTATGACATTGATAATTTTAAAACAAGGGACATAGGAGAAAACAAGATTCATTGGATTCTACTGGTTTATATTGATGATAAATATGGAAATTATAGTTTCTAATTAAAATTGTTAACTTTGACGTACAGTTTCAAGGAGAAAACAGAACGAAAAACTGTAATTAACCGTCACTTTTTCGCAAATCTATCTATCTATCTATCTATCTATCTATCTATCTATCTATCTATCTATCTATCTATCTATCTGATCTGGACGGATGCTAGTCGCATCGACTCGCAAGTAAGTTGGCTTTTTATATGTCAAAAATTTTGCAGTTTTAAAATAGTTTTTGTGGAAGAGGTGTATAAGACTGTATACTTCGACCCTATTGGGTTTTTGTAATAGGAAGTGGCTCCTTCTGGAGTTTATTTCCAAAAGTTTTTGATTTTTCTCCGGCTTATTTGCCATATTTCGTGAAACAAATATGGCTAGGCCTTCGCACGTGTTCGATTTGCCTCTAATAGCAGGCAAGGAGACTGACCAACAAGTCGTTCCACATGAACGAACACAAGACGTAGAGACCAGGAATGCTGCGTTTACTACTACTGCCTTCACCACCTCCACTACCACCATTACGACCGCCACCAACGACAACAAAACCAAAACCACTACTGCCACCGACATCGCAGCCACCACTACCACTAAGAACAACAAT
>NC_068982.1:145934349-145935936 GCF_001194135.2 Octopus bimaculoides
TATATATATGCACTAGCAGAGATATCCGGCGTTGCTCTCGATTAAAATGGGATAGCTTTTTATTGTTTTACTTCTTTCAGTCATGTCACTCTGGCCATGCTAGTGTACCATCTTTAATCGAAGAAATCGACCCCAGGATTTATTCTTTGTAAACGTAGTTACAGGAAAGTAAACACCGCAACATATACAGAAATATTTATATATTTACATAAGCATAAATATTTATATACATATATATATGAATATATACATACATATACATATATTCTTTTATTTGTATCAGTCATTTGATTGAGGCTAAGCTGGAGCACCACCATTAGTCGAACAAATCGGATGCAAGACTTATTCTTTGTTAGCTTAGTACTTATTCTATCAGTCTATTTTACTGAACGGCTAACTTACGGGGATATAAACACATCAACGCCGGGACGTCGGGTGTCAAGTGACCGTGGGAGGGCAAGCACAAACAAACACACACACACGCACACACACACACACACACACACACACACACACACACACACACACATATATATATATATATATATATATATATACGACGGGCTACTATCAGTTTCCGTCTACCAAAACCATTCACAAGGCTTTGGTCGCCACAAGACTATAGTACAAGACACTTGCCAAGGTGCCACGATATGGAACCGAACCTGGAACCATATAAAAACAGAAGGATAGAGAAGCATAAAAGTTCGGTAAGTTGAACGATGAACATTTATGCTTCGTTTTTCTTCTCTTTCTATTTCCTTATTCTTTTACTCCCTTCCTGTATGTTGTCATCTTCTTGATATATACCATTCTCATTATCCATATTTTTTTATTTCCCCTATTTGTTTCTGATGACGGAAGCGTAACGTCAGTTCTATATGTGGACAAGATTTTAACTTCTATGCTGTTGAGCGAGTCCCCGTGTTCCTGATAGGCGTGCTGGTACAGAACCGATTAGTTCTTCTCTTCCTTAGGTTCGCTCCAATGCCCATTTACCCGCTCTCCTATGCTCCGTGCTGTTTTCTCTAGGTACGTTGTTACTGCACCGTCCCTCTGTACATCTTATACTATAGACTACATTTCTGGCTTTACAGTTTGTTTGTGGGCTAAAGCTAAATATAGTACAGTTCCAATCAGTACAGAGGGTTCTACCAAAAGGTAGGTTCTACCGATAAGGGATTTGATAGGGTTGCCCGGCCTTTATACAACCTTAATTCTTAACTGTTGTTTTTCTAGGGCCCTTCTAAAGCGGTCGGCCAGTTCGCCTCTAGGGGTGGTAACGACGAACATGACACTATGGTATTTGTGGCTATCATACCATGAGTTGGCCTTCCCTATTTTCTTGTTAGTCCTTTCAATGGTGCTCCTTGATTTGCTCCTATAGAATGGGCAAGTCCCATTCTAATCGGTACGTATGATAGTTTCAAATTTCCTCATGGCTCGTTTGTATACTCCGGAACTCAGCTATCGCGGTACAACCGAAACTGTAAGACGCCTTTCGTACATTCACACACACACACACACACACGCACCGAAACACATACATGGAGCGGAGGATGTTAGTCTCTGATGTTCAGAGAAAGA
>NC_068982.1:145935946-145936565 GCF_001194135.2 Octopus bimaculoides
GACGCCTTTCGTACATTCACACACACACACACACACACGCACCGAAACACATACATGGAGCGGAGGATGTTAGTCTCTGATGTTCAGAGAAAGATGGTTCTACAAATTCTTGCCGAACAAACTTGTTCAAATGATTTGTTTATGTTGATAAAACGTATGTGCTCTATATTTGCGTACTTCCTCAGTCAGATCGACGTTGCCTGAACAGGCCCACATTGTGCAATATGTCAGATGTCAAAGTGACTGCAGAACAACGTAAGATGAAATGTTTCGCTAATATATAATGCACCTCTCAGTCCAGGAACTGAAACCATGATCTCGTGATCGTGAGAGCAACACCCTAAACACTAGGCCATGTTTATATATATTTATGTGTGTTTTTCCGGTGTTTGTGTTTGTCGTCCACCAACGGTGTTGATCTGTTTATTTTCTAGTAAACTAGCTGTTCGGCAAAAGAGACCGATAAGATAAGAACCAGGCGTTAATAACAATCGCAGGAGCCAATTCGTTCGACAAAAAATCCTTGAAAGCATTATACTAGCATTATACTAGCAGTCCAATGACTGACACAAGTAAATGATAAAACACGCAGTCTCTCCCCACCTCTGTTTCTCTCTCT
>NC_068982.1:145936575-145938954 GCF_001194135.2 Octopus bimaculoides
CTCTCTCTCTCTCTCTCTCTCTCTCTCCACACACACATATATGTATATATATATATATATATATATCTTTCAATATGAGAGGAGAATATATAAATACTTCCGAAGATTTGTGAGTATTTTGTAAGACCAATTTGTGAGTAACGGTCTGCACAAATCTCAACCATATGGTACATGGGATTGCGACGTCACATTACGGTTACACATATCATTTCATATCACCTGGTGTGTCCGATGTATATATATCTGTATGTTGTATGATTAAATAAATCTTGTCAAAATGGACATAGAATTCAGTTTTGAGAACAAGAGAGTTTAGAATCTTATAACAGGTTTGTCTTCTTACATTACTTAACACGATTCCTTTATTGTCTGACACATTAAGAATCTAATATATGTTTAGACTACACAATTATAAACTGAGTAAAAATTGACACCACCTGAAACGATATTTTTGTGGAGATGTTCAGTGGATATACGTAAATTTTCTTTGATAACGGGCGTACGTTATTTTTGATAGGAATATCCACCAAATCTCATACCAGATTCTCACACATAAACACACGCAAAAATTAGTACGTACGCAGACACGCAGACACGCAGACACGCAGACACGCAGAAACGCAAATACCTAGTAATAAACAGACTAAGAATAAGCGATATCTATAGGGAAATTCAATTCACATTGGAAAACCCACGATCCGACACTTGTTGCTTCTAATTCCTGTTGAATGTTTGTTGACAGTCAATACTTACTTTGCATTCGGCCAAATAAACTGAATCTTCTTCCCTTCACGCTCTTTTTTTTCTGTTGTTACGATGAAGAATACATGAATTTCATACAAACATGTGTAAATGTAGATTCCACATTATAGCAGATTTTCGTTGTTGACACAATTGTCAATTGTCAATGAATATATATTTTTCATTCCTCTCGATTAAGTCTGTTACATTTGCCTTCTTTGAAAATGTGATAATAATATCAATGGTAGGCATAGTCTAATCTGTTCACATGGTGACCTTGATGTTAAAGTGACCCGGTGTTGCAATTAAACTTATCCTGGTAAGATAAGTATGCATATCGTATGATAGAATGTGTATAGTATCTTTAGCACTCCGGGCAAAATGCTTAGCAGTATTTCGTCTCTCTTTATGTTCTGAGTTCAAAATTCGCCGAGGTCGACTTTGCCTTTCAAACTTTCGGGGTCGATAAATTAAGTACTTGTTGCGTAATAGGATCGATCTAATCGACTGGCCTCCTGCCTCAAAATTTCGGCCTTCTTCCTAAGTAGAAAAGAATATTATAGTTTCTCATCTATGTATTAGAGAGATTACCCAGTCTGCTTAGCAAAGTAGAAACCGATCCATTTCGTGTCCATTAATATCTCGGTGCACTCATTTGATTCAAGGTTGCAGGCCTATCATCATGTGAACGTAAAATATATAGAGGGACAGTCTTAACGTATTATATTCTCGTTATTGAATACATTTGTTAATCACCATAACAAAAATATAATCTTGTGCACCTCGAGAAATCGCATCAATTCTTAATAAATTTCTTCAGAATGATCATAAAGTGAAGAATGAGTTGATTTTCTCACAGGCGAAAGTACAAACAATGTAGAATATATGTTAAAACATTACCGAAATGTGTCTACGTGTTCTTTCAGTTTATCGAATTTATCTACAACATTCATCTAAAATATACAACAATGTTGCGATGAAAATTGCTTAGTACTTCTGTCTTTATGCAAATATTAGTCTAAAAAAACAATACAATGAAAACTGAAAATATTTCATAGAAAATCAAATTGTACAAATGATCGGAGTAGTAGTGATAGTAACACTGGGAAGAACAGCAGCAGCTATGATGTCGCTAGTTTTGGTGAATACAATAGTAGATGTAGGACCAGTACTCGTGCACTGTGTTAGTGGGATATTACGTGTTATAGTTTCATACTGTGAAATAGTTTGTGCTCGTCAGGTGTGATAGCGTTAATGCGTGTGTGTGCGTGTGCGTGCACGTGTGTGTTAGTTTGTGTGCAGTATTATATATTTCCTGAAGGTCTGGTCTACCTGCTGTGTTTTGATGTTATTTAGTCTCTCTTATAGACTTATGCTTCAAGTAAATTCTATCGAGTGGATTATATATATCTCTCTCTATATATATATATGTGTGTGTCTATGTGTACGTGTGTGTGTGTGTGTCTGTGTGTGTATGTGTGTGTGTGTCTTTTTCCTGCCTTCGCAAAAATATGAGCTATAATTTTTATTCCCCACCTGCTTTCACCATACTTGTTTTCAATCAGCTTTCTGTGGCTATTTCTAGCAATGCTGGTACTTTCTATAACCATAATGCGTTTAAACATGCCTTACAGTTCA
>NC_068982.1:145939054-145941566 GCF_001194135.2 Octopus bimaculoides
TATATGGGGGAATGATTTTATACAGCGTTTTAGAATCCATAAATTACAGATGCGTGTAAGAGTAAGTGTTTCCTAAATCCGGATTTAACAAACTTGAATAGCTTGTAGCAATAATTTTAACTTCAAAAAGAACGTATGTTTGATTAAAAGGCTACATATAATTTTAATTTTAAAATCTCAAAACATAAAAGCCTACACCATATGTAATAAGAAATCCCAGTCCTCTGATTTTACTGGAAATCTGACGTGTGTTAATAACTAATTTGAGTTTAATTAGAAGATTCACTACATTTTTTTGAACTCCAACTACACTGAAAAGTTCATTAACATGACAGTTTTTTGACGCAAAGAATTTGTAAATTAAAATAATACAACGATAGCAACACCAAAAGAAACAAGAATACACACAAAATGCTGATGGTAGTCAATTCGGCAAAATTAATTATTATTTGATGATGTTAATGTAAATACTGGTAAAGTGTAGGCTAAAGTGATTTGCAATATCTAATTACACCTCTATACGTCGTGATTTCAAATTCTACAAAGGTGAACATTATATTTTCGTCCTTCTGGAGTCAATATATATAACGTATTCGCCTATGATCTATCTTCCTTCTCCAAAATACGGAATTTTTTGTATGCTTTGGAAATAATGTTAATGAAAAAAAAAGTTGTAATTAATGTAGATATTTAATTATGAATAAATACAATTAGTTGTATATTATGCAAAGAGGTATAAAACAGGAAATAGAAGGATCAGAGCGAACATAATAGTACTGGTGGTGATGGTGTTAGTGATGGTAATGATGACAATGATGATGATGATTATGGTGGTAGTGGTGGTGGTGGTGGTGGTGCAAGTGGCGGCGGCGGCGGCGACGGTTATAATCAACAACCTTTATCATATAACTGCATGAAGATACAGCAAAAGTGAGTAATTCACTGCCTTGAGCAGCGAAATTAATATAGCCTTTAGATATGATTTGTTAGCTTGAGGTTTCTCTTAAGAAATCGTACATGGTATGAGCTTATAAACCACTCACTGGAAATACATGTTTCTTTGTAGAGATCAGAATCTAAGACAACAATACAGAATGGAGTGGGGAGGCGGTATATGCCCGGACCCCACCAGCCCCATCTCACCACTGATGCTTTGGGTTCATCCTGCGTTGTATTCACGCGGTTCCATCCATATACAATATCCGTGCGACATTGGTATGGATTATTTGTGACATAATTTTGTTAATCATATTTATCACACTAAATTACAAAACACTCTTTCGCCTCGAAAAAGCCCTGTTGCTCTTTCCTTCTTAATATTATTTCTTTCTTTCTTTCTGTCTTTCTTTCTTTCTGTCTTTCTTTCTTTCTTTCTTTCTTTCTGTATATATACGCTTTTACTTACCTAGGTCTAAGTGTCTTAAGAATACTGACAGTTGAAGAGAGAAGATTTACACTGAGTTTAGAGGGAGAAATAGAGAAAGAGAGAGAAGAATTGAGAGAGATAAGGAAGGTAAAAAAGAGAGGAATATTTAGTGGTATGATGGCGGGAAAACACAAAACACTATACGGCCATATAATTTACGTACACACAAATATGTATTATACTGGGAGCTTAAATAGTTTGCTGAATAATTAATGAATTTATAGGTGGAGGTTAATGGAAGGTCACGCTGGTGGATTAGGTGGACGTTAATGGAAGTCACGCTGGTGAAAGATTTATTTTCAGATTGAAGTAGAGTTTGTTTTTATCTCTTTTCTTTTATTCATGTTTTTTTTCTTTTATTTTGCGTATGAGCAATAGTGCAAATAGTGGTTATCTAGATGTTAAAGATATGTACGTAACTGGAAGTTTATATACTTGACTTCATAAACTATACTGAGTCATAGACGAATTGAGCTAACATTAGAGAGAACAAGAAAGTACAGGGGACGATGAAGAGAAGAGTAAAGAAGCGAAGTGCAAGAACAAGAGAAAGTACGTCCGCAGAGAAAAAGAGTAGGAAATATCAATTTACATATGACACAATTGATACTTACTTTGTGACTAACACTTCAGCGTTTGAAGGTATTGAATTTGTTGCAATTTATAAAATTCATACATTCTAAGTCATTCAACATTAACTGGAGGCTTTCTGTTTATTTATTTATTTATTTTTTTGTTTCATAATGCCTAATGAAATAATTTTCTTAATTATCCAACAGCGTTTCTTCTCTCTTGCTATAACAGCGTCTCTACTTAGTTGGTCTTTGTGCCTTTTGTATTCGAATGTTCATTCTGCTTTCTTGTCATACTCTTTTACTTGTTTCACTCATTTGACTGCCGCCATGCTGGTGCACCGCCTTTAATCGAGCAAATCGACCCCAGGACTTATTCCTTGTAAGCCTAGTACTTATAATATCGGTCTCTTTTGCTGAACCGCTAAGTTACGGGGACGTAAACACACAACCATCGGTTTCCAAGTGACGTTGGGGGGACAAACACAGGCACAAAAACATATAAACACACATA
>NC_068982.1:145941576-145946454 GCF_001194135.2 Octopus bimaculoides
ATATATATTACATATATACTACAGTCTTCTTTCAGTTTCCGTCTACCAAATCCACTCACAAGGCTTTAATCGTCCTGAGGCTATAGTAGAAGACACTTACCCAATCTGCCACGCAGTGGGACTGAACACGGAACCATGAGGTTGGTAAGCAAGCTACTTTATTTCATTTCATTATATTGGCTATGAAAGCCGTACACAGATGGAGTAGGTGCGAGCAGGACAAAGACATTAATGAGAAGAGATGAATGATGAACAGGATGATATTAATGAGAGAAGGCAGAAGACTCCCGGCGATCTCTGCTTCTCTAAAACATTGCAATTTTGTGAACTTACAATTTGAGGCAATAAACCTCTTACCACTATATCTTTTGGACTCAAGGTCCTTACAACGAGGCACTAAGCCTCTTATTACAAATATATGAGGCAGCAACCCTCTTACATGATGTTCATTGATACTTTGTTAAACAGGATACGGTTTCAAACCCCTTATCAATTCATAACACCGAGGCTTTTCAAACTCTTATCCATATTCCTCCTCAGCATCGCTTATGAGCACATAGTCATGCCTCATTCAAGCACAAAGCGGGTGACGTGTCGGCGTCGCCCGACCACAAGCGATATTCCTCATTGAGCCCATCCAGTCTACGCAACACGGGCAACGTTATGACCTCCATAACTATCTGCGGAGGCCATTCGGGATCCCATGAGCAGGACAAACTTGCTCCCTTATGGTGCTTATGGCAAAGTCGACCTCGGCAGAATTTGAACACTGAATATAAAGACAGACGAAATACCGCTAAGCATTTCGCCCGGCATGCTAACATTTCTGCCACCTTGCCGCCTTGCACTGTTTGGCTCCATGCCAAGATGGCACGATAAAGGCGCAAGCAAATCTAACGTTAGGAAAACAAAGCACATTTAACGTCAGAAATGAACAACAATAACAATAGTAATAAAATTATAATCCTCATTACCATCATGATCATGATCATCATCGTTAACAACAACACTACCAACATTATTATTATTATTATTATTATTATTATTATTATTATTATTATTATTATTATTATTATTATTATTATTGTTGTTGTTGTTGTTGTTGTTGATGATGCTGATAACGACGATGACAACGGGGTCGATGATTATAATGATTATAATGAGGATAATAATAATGATAATGATTATGATGATGTTAATCAGGTAGTAGTTCGCATGGATTCTCTGATGCAGTACCAAGCAGTGGATCTCATGGCTTTTGATCTTAATTGACGGGAAGTCATATCATGTACATGATATGTCTTAGCAGAAAAAGATGGGCTACAGCAAATATTCTACGCAATACCACAGATTTGCTTTTGGCTTGCTTCACCTTAACCATTTGCGCATGGCCCTTGGTGGCTGACGATATGTGCATCTCTGATCACGAGCAGGAGTAGGGAGTGGGAGCCTCATATAGTGTGATGAGAGGAATTTTTTCGAGTTTGAATATTTCACCTCAGGAAACAAGCATGTATCGTTCATCGTCCTTAAACAAACTCTTATTCAAGGTTCTTTTGAGAAAGTTGGGCTACTCGAGTGAATAAAATTCTAACTAGGCCCCACCTGCAAGGTCATGTGCTGTTTATCTTGACAGTTTAGTCCAATAATGTGCAGAGTTTTTCAAATCATATCACGGTGTAGTTTGGACTTTCAAAATATGCTGTAACGATGATGAGATGAAGGAAGTTTGTCAGAAAAGAAGGTATAAGTATGGCAAGTAGTGGAATTATGAAGGTAGTTGAACCTGAATCTGGATATAGATAACTAGGAATATTTGAGGTAGATGGAGTTAAGAATGATCATGAAAGAAAACATATAGAAAGAGAATCTGCGTCGATTGAGAAATATATTGCGTTCAAAGTTGAATACCAGAAACATAAATTTACCAATAAGCTCCACGCAGTTGCAGTGGTTCCGTATGGAGACAGAATCCTGAAGTGGAGAGAGGATGAGCGTGCTAAAATGGTTGGACTGGAAGACAAGAAATCATCTAGCTATACGTGGAGCTCATTATCCACGTCTATACATGAAGAGAGTAAATGAAGAAAGAAGACTGATAAGTGCAGAACACTGCGTGCATATGGAAATGAGAACTTGCTCAGATATCTAAGTCGAAGTGAAGAAATCTTGCTAGTGGCAGTTAGTGATGATGGTTAATAGAAATCAGACAAAAAGGAAAAAAAAACAAAACAAGATGTGCAAAAAGGACATGAGGAAACACTGCACAAATTTCTACACAAACAATTCCATGCGGCTACAAATGAAGTTGCTGGAAAACATAGATGGGACCGGGTAGAGAAAGGAACACTGATAATAAAGATAGAAAGCACCAAACTGGCAGCGCACGACTAAGGTCTGGTAAAAAATTTGAGAGTCAAACTTAGGAATAAGCAAGTGTTTCCACTGTGCCGAATCTGTAATAGAGTTGACAAAGCCATGTCATATCGCTAGATTATTCCAAAACCACTATAAGTTGCTACATTGGAAGCTTTGTGGAAAGTGAAAATAAAGGCAAAACGTGGAATGAAACAAAAGGCAGAGTTTCATGAAACTGCAAAATCCCCTGCGATTTCCCAATCCGAAACGATCAAGTGCTAGGGCACAACAAACTGGTTCTAGTGGTGGTATCCAAGGTGAACCCACTTGCGCTATACAATTCACGTTGCGTGCCTCTTTGACCCACGAATAATCAGGAAGGAAGGCACATATCTTGACTATAGAAAATAAAGAAGATGAAGATAGTGACAATTAATGTTAGAGCCTTGGGGACAGTATCAAATGTAATCAAGAGAAATAGTAAGGAAATTTATATAGATACCTTACAGGAAAATTTCAATTAAATGTCTTAATCGGAAATAGAATTATTCTTTAGAATTTCAAGGAAGTATTCTCAGAATCAAAGGCATACTTTTTTCGTCAAATATTTTATCGCAAGTTGTTTTTTTTATATTTTTACTTCACATTCGTTCACAAAAACTAACCTATTTCACCTCACCATTAAGGAAAATACCGATGTGTTGGGAAATTTCAATATAAAAGAAAATATATTATGTAATGCAACAAATCTGGTGAAAATTCAGTACCATAATTAACTCATAAACGCATATCGTACAATTATCAAAGGTACGAGGAATATATTTTTAGATATCAACGAAAAAACCTCACCGATGATGGAAGTATATAAAGTGTCTACTAAGCCGAAAAGATATAAAGCAGTTCACCTTCCGATAAAACACATAGTTATCGTAATTCAGTAGAATGTAAATGCAGTGCAACGCACTATGCTTCTCAACAGAATTACTCTGCCATAGTCAAATCACCTAATTATATGTTAGAGTTCATATCGGGGAAATGAATGAAATATATTTGAGCTTAAAATTATGCTAAATCCTCAATATTTGAAATCCGTACGGAAAGCACAAGAAAATGTATCGAAAAGACGATAGTATACGTGGACCTTAAAATCATTACTGTTCAGAAACAATATTCGACAAAAAAAAACCAAAAAAAAAACCGGAAAATAGACATGCAAATAGAGGAGATTTTTCCGTTCGTGGTCAAGAAATCTTTCATCGCAAAACTGCGGGGTTTCGTAGAACGCTTACAATTGAAGAATAAGATTTTTAATTCGTGCAGAAATGTAAACGTGGCAAATACATAGATTCGAGAAAAAGTATACATTCGAGAAATTTGAAAATGCAGAGATTTCACAAAGCAATTCAAATGAAAATACTGTATGAAAATAGCTAAAAACACTAATGAAATTTAAACACTAAAGAAACAAACTCAGGAATGTTTCCATTTATCCTTCCCTTAAATAAAAGACAGAATCACTTGGAGGTAAAAGCCCGATAGGACAAACGCATTAACATACAAAATAACAAACGTCCATTATGTGACAATTGCAGACGTGAGAATTAAAGGAAATTGGGTATCATCTAGAGTAGACAAAATCCATATTTTCTACAAATGCTACAAAAGTATCCGAACAGTGCATCCATATATAGCCAAAATAATATCATGTCGGCAGCAATAGGAATCAGACGAACACACAAGCCTAAATACTAAAGTTAAGTTACGGCATTTCTACAGTCAACGGGTGCATAAAATCATCACTAAAAAGAAAGATATACTGAACTGGTTTGTATGATTGTAAAGACGATCTACGTAGATATAAGACAATAATAAAGTGGTCACCAATAATAAAACGAGAACAAACTATCTTGATAGTCCATGACTAACATAACCTTCATATATCCTTGAGTCAATGGTGATAGTCTAATTAACACCAGTGTTTATGTTATACGAAAAAGTAATATTCAAAACGAATCAGAAGTATGTTACTAAATCACTAAAGATGTCTTACAATATGATAAATTTATTATTATATATCAGACAGAGCTATTTAGCCTCGGGCATTCAGTTAAATTTTTTTTGTCTAATTAACTATAATAAGCCAGTCATATTTACGATGTATTAGAGAAAGAAAAAACAAAGAAGGTAATGTATTTGATTTAAAGATGTCTATTTTACGTTGAAAGTTCAAATTTTTTAAAAAAAAAGCTTCGTAAAATACAATTTTGCAATGTTTGTTAAAAAATATATACATAATTTAAGATGACAGCTGAATTACTTTTTTTACATGCTCAATAATTGGGAAATGATTAAGTTTCAGACTGTTTGTGAGTGTATGTGTCTTACTCTGTGTGTTATGTGCCCAAGTGTACATAGATGCACACATACATACATACATACATACATACATACATACATACATACATATGTATATATACATACATATATACACATACATATATAAACAATTATATAAATATA
>NC_068982.1:145946550-145954199 GCF_001194135.2 Octopus bimaculoides
ATATATATATATACATACACGTAACCAATAATTCAAGGAAAACTGAAATAATGAATAGTATCGAAGTCTATGATTTACATTCTTCTACTACTTGCAATGTAAATAAAATAGCTTTTGCTTCTTTTGGATATCCAGGCCAGGCACCAGATTTGGCCCAGAGGAATTAGACGACTTATTCTGCAGTAAAAACCATAGTTCTAATTGATTTGGACCAGGCATAAAATATCGAATCAATATTTACAGGTAAGGAATATAGGAGACATAATTAACTACAGAGTATCAATAATACTATGTTACTGAACATAGAAGAGTCTATCTTATTTACTACGGAACGTAATTGTTTATGCATTATTACTGCATACATTTTCTCAGTATAAACTAGCAATGTCTGTGGCAATTTTATATTTATATGGAAAACTATATATGTGTTGCAAGTTTGTTAGCGATCACGTAATGTATAAGTTTTGAGTCTGTACATTATTTAATGTAATGTCTGCAAAGGTACAATTGAATGTGTAATCTTTGGAGAGAGTAGTTTTGAAAACCTATTCTTTTTTGGCATACACATGTCACTTTTAGATTCAAAATGTAAATAATGTAAATGTTAACCAGGAATATGGAACAAAACTAAAAGCCTTACTTCTCTGTTATATCACTCTCACTTACGACCGTTGCACTGACAAAGCGTCAGCAACTCCTGATACAAGGTGTTTTATTCTTAATTTCATACAAAAAAATGTATACGGTTGCACTTAAACTAGCAGTTCTAGTTGCCCACTTCTATGACTATATCGCTGTATTGGCAACTAAATTTACCAATTGAAAAAACAATCACTGATGTTACGAATAATATAACTCTTGTTTGTGTAATTGATATTTTCAACTAAAATCCATGTTCATAAATAAGACTATAGTCAAATAATATGATATTTAAATGAAAAGAAATTCTGTGCCAGCATTTGGTACTGTATAGAGTCTCTGCTTTTTTTATCGTCCTTTGTTTATTCCTGTCATTGTGGTTGATAGCACTAGTAAAACAATATGGAGAATTCAATTTATTCTACAGGCACATTAGCAACTGATAAACCTTTAACAGTTTTAACATATCAATATCAACGATCAAATGTTGATTAAATATAACATGCACGAAGAAAATTTCAAGTAGCGTAAAATTATGTCCCAGTTTTAATTTCCAACAAAAGAATTTTCCCTTCAATATAATTTCATTAATCAGAAGAGACTACCAACCTCTCATTAAGTTACTCAAATTTCACCTTATCACTAATCACGCTATTAGTCAGTATATGAAGTGATGTAAAAATGATCCCTGATTCAGAGTATATAGCGAAGGGGCTAGTAAAAGTGCCACTGTGTAAGAAAATCCTGCGGTAAGAAATAAATTATTGTTAAAACCAGAAAAAGGAAAAATCTTGCAGTTAGTTACAATGTGTTCGGAGTATATGAAGAGGAGTATTTGTACGTTCACGAGGGGAGTAGCATGAGAGTGAATGCATTATTGCAAATTGAACGTTTAAGTGTTCATGTTCTCGAAGATAAATTTAAGATGAATTCTACTGGTAATTTACATTCATGCTAATCTAATCTTGATTCCATTAGGTACACCATAATATTATTTTTGCTGTTCAATTAAACAAAATAATTATTAGCAAATAAGAAAAGTTGAACAAAATAAAAATTACAAATACAACTTTTGCAAATTTCATTCGACTGTATGTACATGATATCATATGTTTTTTTAATTATAAGTATGAGAAACTGAACGTTTATAACTTTCTACGTCAATAAACCACTATTGTTACAGAAAATTGTTTTTACACCTTACTAACTTCCTACAACTTGATCCTTAGATCTTACCTTTTCACATTATGTATATACGTGTATGAATGTGTGTGTATGTGCGTGTGTGTGTTAGTGTGTGTGTTTATGTGTGTGGGAATCCTAAATTTAAAATGATGTATCATTGAATTCAAATGATGTACAAAACAATAAGCTTAGGAGGAAATTTGACTATTTCTAAATCTAAGGGGACTTTTAAATGTTAAACGCAGAAAGTTTGCTGTCCACTGTTAACATGTTCCTCTTTAGATTTTGTGCATACAAAACGTTCATGCTTCTCAGAGTACAAACCGTCCGTGTCAAACGTCGGAAACATTTTGTATTTCATCCCAAATTGAGAGAGCATTTGTTTCATATAATTCAGCTGAGATATACACTTGTAAGGCTGCATGAAGCCTATTTTTTAAACGTCTCTTGGATTTCCGAAAATTGAAGAGGGATATATTTGCCTTCTAGTATGACGAGTTTAGATTTGAATCACAAATGGGCGAGTTATAGCAAGCAAATTCATTAAGATTAGACAGAGTGATTTAGTACTTGTCGGGCAAAAATATGGTATATTGGTAATGCAACTCTACAATTCCTGTTATCTAGAATTTTCGAAAACTAGTTCATTGCTGAGAGGCAAGATAAGTTGCATTTTTCCTACCAGTCATAGGTAATTCTATTTGCGTTTGGTTCGATAATGTAGATTTGGTATTGCATAACAAAATTTCATGTGCAATGTTTTGCTATAATTTGCAGAGTACGTAAAGCTTACGATCCTCTGCTATTATCAATCCCGAGTCTTATTTCATTATTCTTCGTTTCTAGATTAATGGAAGTAAAGTCGTTGATAGTTTTACTGTCTCTATTTAGGGCATAAGTTTCTAGGTGTTAGCTTTACCTGCTGCTGTCTTTAAATTTTGTCACTGTAAATTGAGAAAGAGGAAATTTTCTATGACATAAATCCAAAGAGAGATTCTTCTACATCCGCACGCATTTATATCACCCAGCAATTATTTGGCTTTCAGTCTTTACTGATAATGTATTTCATGTTTTTCCTCCGCTGAATAAAATTTAGTGTCAATCTATTTAAAATAAAACACTTGAAAGAATGGGATAGCTGCCTTCTCAACATATTGAGTGCAAAATAATAATATGAGAACACGAATCTATACGCGATTGTTTCTGCAGGAACATTAAATCAACGTAATCAGGATGAACGAGAAAAGCTAAAAAATTAAAATGTTAAAAGTTTTGCTGGGTCAAAAGCGCAGAATACCGAACGATATAATGCTTAAAGATAAATGTCTCGGATTTTAAAATATAATTAGGAAATATAACCTAAACATAATTTACATTTAACGGATATTCGTCCTCATCTTGTTTGTTGTTAACTCAACGTTTCAGCTGATATACCCTCCAGCCTTTATCAGGTGTCTTGGGGAAATTTCGAACCTGAATTCTCATTCCTAATCCTAAGTTATTTTTCGACATTACTATTATTCAGGTCACTGCCTGGAATCGAACTCAGAATCTTGGGGTGAGTAGCCGGCGCTCGTAACCACTATGCTCGTAACCACTATGCCCTATTCCTGTGAATTTGGGGGCTTATAAACCTAATATTCTTCTATCCTTCCTTAATACTGGTTCCAATATGTTGCTCATATCTGCACTCGGTCGGCTTAGGAGGTTGTTGTGTCCTAACATATGTGCTGCTTCTTTTAGTTTTCGTATTTTCCAGTGGTGTTCTCTATTATTTTAACTTCATCCCACAGGGTGAGATGGTCTCCATTTTTCCGTACAAGATCAGCTATATCCGATTCATCAATATCTTCTTGTGTCACAGCTTTGCGATGTTCGTCTACCCTTACTTTCACGGGGTGGCATGTTTCGCCTTTGTATAACCTACCACAGCTGCATGGGATAGAGTACACGCAGTCTTTGATCATATTTTCTTCTATTGGTGGTTTTACTCGAAGGAGATATTTGCGAAGTATTGTATTACTCTTGAATACTGTTCTGATTTCATACGGGTGGCATATCTTTTGTATCTTTTCGGAGAGGCCTTTCACATAGGGTAGACAGACTGTGGACAGTTTATTGGTTTCAGCCTCTTTTTTCGTCATAATTGGAGTGGATAGTATGTTTTGTGGGTAGTTGTTACTTAATAGATTGTTACTTAGCTTGATCATTTCTTCGTGGTGGGTATCACGATCGCTACTTATATTCTTTGCTCGATATTTCAAGAAACTGAGCAATCCTTCTTTTACACTATGGGTGGTGGGAATTAAGGAAGGATAGGAAAATATTAGATTTATAAGTCCTAAAATTCACTACATAATTTCCCACGGGCATATGGCGTAGTGTTTAAGAGCGCAGGCTACTAACCCTAAGATACCGAGTTGGATTTCAGGCAGTGATCTGAACAATAATAATAATAATAATAATAATAATAATTGCATCGAAAACACCTTAGAAATGAGAACTCCGGTTCTAAATTTCCCCAAGACACGTGATGAAGGCTGGAGGGTATATCAGCCGAAACGTTGTGTTAACAACAAACAAGATGAGGACAAATATCCATGAAATGTAAATAAGGTACATAATTGCTTGTCTCTTAAGTATAGAAATGTATAACCTAAACATTCTTAAAGCTTTATACCTACAGTCCAAAATAGATTTTTGAAGTGAAGTATATTATAGCATATGAAGTGCTGTATTTTTCCTGATTCAGAATATATAGCGAAGGGGCTAGTAAAAATGTCACTGAGTAAGAAATTCATGCAATAAGAAAAAATATTGTTAAAAATTGAAAACAATGGAAAACCGTGCATTTAGCCACAAGATGTTAGGAGTTCATGAAGAGGAGTATTTGTATATTCAAGAGGTGGGTAAGATTAAAGTGAAGGCATTATTGTAAATTGAACGTTTAAGTGCTCATGTTCTCATAAGACATATATTTGACAGAAATCATAAGATGAATTTTACAGGTAATTTAGATCCATGCTGATATTCTCTTGATTCTGTTAAGTACACCATAATTTTAGTTTTGTGAAATTAAATAAAATAGATATTAGCAAATAAGAAAAAATGAACAAATAAAAATTATAAAAATGACTTTTACAAATTTTATTCGACTGTATGTACATAAATTCATATGGTTTTTAGTTTATAAGTATTAGAAATGAACGTATTTGAATAAATCGAAAGAAACTAAAAATGGTAAAATTGCAAATTGCACGGTTGATTATTCAAATCCGGTTGTGCACGTTTCATCGCAATTTCTTCCAGATAATTATTACAGATGATTTTCACCCATTCTACAGTAGTATTTAAAATTATTGCATGTGTTAATGATTGTCAATGAAATATATAAAACTAACATATAATTGAAAATGTAATAGAAGATTTTCATTAAACAAATTATTATTATTATAAGTTTGTTGCTATACGTAAAGAGTTTGTGGTGGTGTTGGGATTAAATTATATGAAATTAATTATAAGATTAAAATATATGAAGTCATATATGTGTTTTCAATTGTATGTTCTTATAAATATCTTAAATATATATGCTGATAATTAAAACTTTGTGTTCGAATGGGCGTAAAACTTGATCAAACTGTTTGAAAGTTGATCAGGGTGTTTTATTTTATGAAGTGAGGAAAACTATCTCTGTGTATAAGACTGATAATTAGGAGTATCATTCAAACGCAAGTGCTATTAGCAAGTAGTCGAATTTGAAATGCATAAATATTATGTCAGATAAGACTTGCGGAAACATCATGAGAAGAAGTGGTCAATTGAGACACAGAGGAGATTAATTAGCAGCGGAGGAATAGAAAGGTGGTAGGGGAAATGAAAGTGATAAATGATGAGTGTGATAATGATAAGGAATTTAGACGTCTTAGTCTAAATTTTTCCTGCATTAAATGAATTAATTAGAAGAGGATTCTGTTCGTAACGTTTGGGCAAATATTGGACTTAAACAAAAAAATCCGTAGTAGCTTATTGTCAGTGTTCAGATCAATGAAATATTGCAAAATGTTCTGTTATACAAATTTTAGGTCAGCTACACTGCCCCTATGTCTGTAGATGTTATGAAATCAAGGATGACTCATTGTATTATTATTACGTTCGTGTACTTGTAATATGGAACCAGATGAGCTTGTATTGTGTCACGTCTCCGGAATAACCAATAAATCACATTAATTTAAGCTCATAAACTCATTAGACTCAGGATAAACACACACATACATACACACGCACATACATATATATACATATATCCAAATTTTTGGATTTTTATTCGCATATATAGCAAACCCAGCGGCCAACCTTATACTATAAATTGAGCATATCAAATTTTCGACATGGGAAACATTTACAACCTTCTACGTCAATAAACTAGGACCAAAAGCGCACAATGCCAAACGATATATTGTCTAAAGATCAAAGGCCCGGATTTTTAAATATAATTAAATAATATAACCTAAACATTCTTAAAGTCATATATCTACAGTCAAAAACAGATTTTTGTAGTGAAACATTTTATATATTTTATATATTTACTTGAAAATATTAAGTGGTATTCAAGGGTAACGTCATCGAAGACAAAAGCTAAAATTCAAGTTGTTTCATATCGAATAATACGTTAGTTTAAATAACTTATAAAATGGTTCATTCGCATAAGCATGAACAATCCTCTCTGCACTCACGCTCCGTTCATTACGATACTACATTTTCCAATTTCATATTTGCATTCACTTTCAATCTGCTATTCTTTCCTGTAGACAGCTTTTAAGAGTACATAGCTATGTATCTGGAGATGGTTAATTTATACAACACCTCATGTCTAATCTCCTGATGTGAAACAAGTACTTTGAGCAGCCAGATGTTGTTACCAGGCTGAGTCAAAATTTCTTTCGCATTTTCAGCGTTTGTGTCCTTGCTTGTGTGCGTGTGCGCACGCGTTTGCATGTATGTGTATGTGTACGCTTGTGCGTGTGTAATAGTCTTTAGCAACAGTATGGCCTTAACTTCAGCCACATCCTCTAACCCCATTTTGCTGCTGCTGTCTTAAAACCCGAAACAAATATACGGTACACTTCCTGTATTCCTCTGTGTATGTATGTTCGCCCACGGTGTTGCCTTTGTAGTAGTTGTTTTGCTGTTACTGCCACGTTAGTACCGCCGCTGCTACAGACCGTATTAGTTGTGTTGTTGACATCGTTACGGCCCTTCATGAAGTTTCATGTGTATGGGTTTGTGTGTGTGTGGTGGATGTTTGCTTCGTATGTAGCCATGCCCTTTATATAATTTTATTTAGTTATTTTATCTATCTCTGTCTTATATCTACCACAGGTATGTGGCAGATATATGGATATTTTTATTTATTTACTTCTTTTATACCACTGTCTCATTTTGTTATAAATGCCACAGTTAAGCGCATATATATCTACTGTGTGTGTGTATTACCATGTACGTGTCTGTGTATTATTTACGGTCTTTACGTCTCTTTTTTTCCCTTTGCCTTTCTCTTGACATCCCTACTCTGGTGGTGTTGAGTTGGGTGATACTCTTCAATTCATGTTCTCTATTGACGCTAGGTATGTCTACTGTTATGTGTACAGCTTCTGTAATCTATCTAAATATCTTGTGAGTATTACGAAATATGTAAAAACTCGCGTAAAGATGTATTAAAAGGGAGCCACTTTCGTGATTGTCATAAAATATCATAATGTGGCATTCAGCTATATTAACTACTTAAGAAAAGCTAAAGAAATTATATATGTGTGTATGTGTGTGTG